>NC_057718.1:66540721-66683271 GCF_004010195.1 Chiloscyllium plagiosum
ATATCAAAGTTGAAACTTTATTGCTGGAACAGCACAGCAGGTCAGGCAGCATCCAGGGAACAGGAGATTCGACGTTTCGGGCACAGGCCCTTCTTCAGGAATGAGCAGAGAGTGTTCAGCAGGAGAAGATAAAAGGTAGGGAGGAGGGACTTGGGGGAGGGGCGTCGGAAATCCCCCTACCTTGTCTCAGTCAAATCCATCGAATTCAGCACCGCCTTCCTAACCTGAGATCTTCTTCCCGACCTCTCCGCCCCCACCCCAGTCTGACCTATCACTCTCACCTTGACCTCTTTCCACCTATCACATTTCCGACGCCCCTCCCCCAAGTCCCTCCTCCCTACCTTTTATCTTAGCCTGCTGGACAAACTTTCCTCATTCCTGAAGAAGGGCTTATGCCCGAAACGTTGATTCTCCTGTTCCCTAGATGCTGCCTGACCTGCTGCGCTTTTCCAGCAACACATTTTCAGCTCTGAATTTAGCTTCAATAAAACTCAGCTTTACACCATTCAGGATAAAGCAGCCTATTTGATTGGCACCACATCCACAAACATTTAATCCCTCCACTGCTAACAGTAAGTAGCACCAGTGTGTACCATCTGCAAGATGCACTGCAGAAATTCACCAAGGCTCCTTTGACAGCACCTTCCAAATGACTACCATTTAGAAGGACAAGAGCAACAGATACATAAGAACATGACCGTCTGCAAGTTCCTCTCCAAGTCACACTCAAGACTTAGAGCTTTATTGCTGTTCCTTCAATGTTTGTTGCTCCCTCCCAAATGTCATTGTGGGTGTACCTACACCAAATGAACTGCAGCAGTTCAAGAATAAAACATGCCACCACCTTCGTAAGGGCATCTAGTGATCTTATTCATCCTGCAGGTAATTGATAGGAGCTCAATTTGTTTGGAGTGTTATGGTAGTGTCCTGTTATCTCATGTAATCTCATCTTAGATGTCTGCTTTATATTATCACTTTCCTGCAGATTCTGATTCCTTCATTTACCCATTGTATTTGAACAACTGAAGGCATTAGTTGAATGATCTAATAAGTTGGTCTTATTGGTCTTATAGGTTGTATCAGGTGCAGCTTTGGAACTGCATTGGTCTGAACAACATGCACATGATGTAAAAGTAATTGTGCTGACGGCCAAAGGCAGAAATATTCACTTGTCAGTGCTTGTCTGGTACTGACATAAGAGCTTCATAACTATCCAGCTGAACATTTTGAGGACTGAAGATGTCATTTAAGTCAGCAAATCTGGGCAGTTGATTTAATTTCATCAGGACATTGGGACAGCCCTCTTTATAAACCTTGAAGGGATTAAAATAACTTACTCAATGGATTGTACTGATCTCTGTGGAGCTAACCTATAATAAGACTTGAAATCCCCCCCTCAGCTGCAAAACTCAATAACACAAGATTAAGCTGGACAGTATATTCTTTGCTGTTCACAAGCACTTGTTAGAATCTATATGTATCCTTAATAACCAAAGAGAGAGATTCTGAAATTGTTAAGTGTAAGCTTCATTGGCTAAAGTGAAGCATTTCTTCAGTCTAGGATAATTCTGAATTACACTTTGACAACAGAAAGTCCACGATTTTGGAAATGTCAAGATGCAGTCCTCTACTACTTGGCCCATGGTCTCCACAGCCATTAATTAGCTTCAGATAGAACTTGTTTGCCCTTTTAGGACAGCTAATTAAATGCCAGCAGCTTTCGTGACCACTGCTGCCTTCAAGCAATCCCACAGACAAGTGAATCGGGTTTCAAGATCTTGGGTCTCTCCAAGGCAAGGCTGGGGTGAGGCAGTTAGGTGTCTGAGGTAAACAGGGCAGGGACAGGAAACCCAAGGTGGGATGATCGTAGTGGGTGTACAGTCCTCCAATAGGCACGGGCCTATAAAGGAGATGCTCCACCTTTACTAGACACTACCCAAGCAACGAAAGCCGCCAAGGCAAACGCACTTGATCAGGGGCCTCTTTTGTTGCTGTGCCAGGTAGCAAGTATGTCTTCTGCTGCTGATAAAATTCCAAGGCTTGCCAATACTCCCCACAGAAGGCTGTAAAATCCAGATTAATATTTTCAACCATAATGTGCAAACAGCACACCTCCTGCAGGTTACCATTTAAATCGAATATGTCGGTTTGATACAGTAAAATATGTACAGAGACAATGTCTCAAAAGCAGCACAATCAAGCTGCATCTATGTTGGATTTCAGATCTTGCCAGGTTTCCAGTCGGGTTGGATACTTCTTCAGTACTGTGTTGGGTGCAGTTGAGGGCTGCTTGGGCCACAGAAAAAGAAAGGCATAGGGAGCTGATGACTTATCAACACACTATTAGTCTAATGCAGCACCTAATAAAAGATGAGTAATTGTTTCACTCTTAATAATTAAAAAATCATTGTATGGCAGCTTAAAAGAAGTCAAGTTTTCAGATCGCAAGATTTGAGACACCGTACCTGTATTCTTAAAATGGTTTTCCTGCATTCATTTATTTAGGCATAAACAATTTAACAGAACAAACTTCTGTTTTAACCAGCATCTTATGAACTGTCACTCTTGTTAAACCAGCAAAAATTATATACCTCAAATACCATGAAGTTGACTATTGTTCTGTCCAATGGTTAAATTTTTCAAATTTATTTATGTCACTAAATATAAACAGTTGATTCAATTTTGAGTCGATGTTTCCTCAAATAATTGTAATCTACCATGATTTCTGAGTAGTCACTTGAGGGGGCAAGTGAGAAGGCTCTCTGCTGGTAAGTTTTATTTAAGACAAAGTTGCATTATTATTTGTGATTTATGCTGTAAATAAAGTACACACCATCATGGTTATAGCCCCTGCATTACGTTTCTATTACTTAGTGTGTGTTTTCACATTGGTTATGTGGACCTCTTGATTATCTGGTATATTTAATAATCAACACACTCCTGGTCCCATAAGATAATAAAAACTTTACTGTAGTGAGTACAACATTAAAAGGGTCAGGATAATCATAATGAACAACAAGTACATAAATGGCTGTATGAAAAAACAATATAAAATCAATGCTGATCACCAAACAAGTGGAAAAGAAAGTAATGCAATTAATTGGGATAATAGTGACCAAGTCCCAAGATAGCCTGCTGTCAGTCTCATAGTGAATTTTATATCAGGTAGAGCTTCATATTGTTTGGTTTACGTGACACAAAATTTGAATGTGACATGAAAGTTGGAAATATATAGATATTCTTCTCCTGAATACTTGTTTTGAGCTCCTGAAACAATGATTAAATCCCATAAATTTCAAAATTGACTGCTGCGAGATTTAAAGGTAAGAAAAGAAGGATTTTATATGTCAAATCTGTGGATATCATATATAAGATAAAGGTTAAGGAGACCACTATTCATTGATGCAGATAAGTAGGAATAAAGCAGACCAGTGAGTCACACTTGAAATAAATTACACTGATCTCTGAGCCTTCTCCAGCTACTTGATCAAATATTGCTTCAAAACCATGGAACTGAATTGAGGTATATTCAGCAAAGTTGGCATGATGAATAATATGACTGTCGAGCTAATTTGGCTATTCAAATGCCAATGTTCCAAAACACAGTGCAAACATAGGTTAGTCTGGGAATCCATCCCTTCATCTGGAAAAAAAAATTGACAATCATTAAAAGAAAGCACATTTAATTAGATAGCTAGCTTCCAGCAACACTTGGAAAGTCCACTTGTCTGAATCATAACCTGACTACATAAGAACATGGGAAATAGGATCAGGAGTAGGCCATCTGGCCCTACAAGCCTGTTCCACGCTTTAATAAAATCATGGCTGATCTTTTTGTGGCTTCAGCTCCACTTACCTATTCTCTCACCATAACCCTTAATTCCTTTATTGTTCAAAAAACTGTCTATCTTAGCTTTAAAAACTGATTGTATAGTTTTGATATCACTTGTGAAGCCCTCCAGTGAAATGAAGAAGGGGAATCTAAGATCCAACTTGAGTAACTGCCACTAACAATGTCTAAAGCATGTAGAATAAAATTGAAAAGGCTGAACTCGAACAGTTACTGTAGAACCACACATTAACATTATCCATCAAAACATTCAAACAGTCTCCATCTACATTTCCTGCAAACTGTCAGTTTCTCCTGCTAATAATCTTTCAATTTAAAACTTAATGAGAGAGGCTGATTCTTCCTAGTTCAGTTCATGAATAGTTCTTTTAGGTCTACTTCCTGCTAATCAGTTTGTGATTATATTGGACTGGTTAATCATCAACCACACCAGGCATTTTTATGCCCATCACCTCTCCTTATATCAGAAGTCCTCAGACAGTGGATTTTTCAAAACATCTGGGCATATTATAAGGCTGAATTCTGATTGTAGAGTTCAAACTGTAATTATAAATTGCTTGTTTATTCTTTTGGTTTGAGTTCTACATCCCACAATAAGATCAACAACTTGAAACGATGCATTGCGATTCATTATTTTGTTACTATGCTCAGCTGTATAGTTTTTTCGATATTGCAACTCTATGGTTTGTTTCACTGTTAGTTTCTTTGTTTCTAAATATTTTAATCTTTTATTTTTCTTCTTTGCTTTATATTTTGTACACCTCTGGTTGCATTTTCTTGCGGTATTCTTTCAATTTTTCTTATCATTTGCTTATTGCCTCTTTTGATTCTTAAATTAACTATCTTTCTTTCACTGTCCTTCTCTCATATTTCAATGTACAGAGGCATCATATTCATTTCTCTCAAAATTCAGTAATCTGTGCCTAATTTGTTTTTCACTCGGTCCCTCACAGCAAGATTTTCCTTCCCCTGTGATTCATCACCATGACTACCTTCTGCTCTCCAGGTCTCTGAACTTCAAATCATTGCCTGAGATTTTAAACGAGGACTCTTAGGAAAAGAACCCAATATAATTAACATATGTGCATTCATTGCTCTGCCACCTTCCTACCCATCACGCAAAAAAAAAATTGCTGTAGAACTACCCTTTTATTTTCACCTCGTGCAGGGGTTTTCTCCATACCAGTTGCTTTAGAAATTTGTGTTTGGGTTGATCTGTCCTCAAATTTTCATTGCTTCCCTCAGTGTAATATTCACTTCCTCCAGTTACCAGCCTGGCAAGGAACTGACCATTGATGAAGCAATTGAGTGAATGTGGAAGTTTCTAATTGCTCCATTGGGCAATGTGCAAATGTAGTAACACAGAAAAGTCATGCTATTCTTTTTGATATAAATTATTGCATGCATACTTAGAACAAATGAGTGTTTTAATAATTGTAGTTATCTGTTTTAAGGAAGTTCACTTATTGTGCTCACAAAGTGATGAATGTTCATGTTGGACTTCAAGCATCATGTCTTAATATCAGGCTGTACACGTAAATCACTCAGATGTGGAGTATAGCTTCCTCTGCTCAACAGAGTAAATCATCTCCAACTTCAGCAGAGCATTACTGCTGTAGTAGTATGGAATTTTTAGAATTTTCCAAGGCAGTCATTCTATACCTCAAGTGAGATTGACAAATTAGTATATCTTTTGAGTTTGTGGCTAATTCCATATAAGACCATTGCAGTCAGCAGTCAAAGGGGTCTAATACCCCAGCAATCTAATCTGGGTTGAATCTACTGAACTAGGTTATAATTTTCCTTAATTCTGCAGAGCAATCCTTAAGACCACCTTGATGTCAGTTGAAAAATATCAAATCCAAAGAAAATTGGAAATGCCTTAGCTTTTAGTTTACATCAACTTCTCAGATTTCTAGATGCTCAAGAATTTTAATAAAATATATTTGCTAATTACCATGACATGTTTAAATTTTCTAGCAAATGGGAGCAGGAGTAGGCCATTAGCCCTTTGAGCCTGTTCTACCATTCATTATGATCATGACCTGATTATCCAACTCCATAGTCTGCCTCTGTTTTTCCCCTTATCTTTGATTCCTTTTGGTCCAAGTGCTATATCCAATCCTCCTCAAAATCATGCAATGTATCGGCCTCGACTGCTTTCTGTGAGAGTGCATTCCACAGGTTTACCACCTTCTGGGTGAAGAGATTTCTCCTCATCTCAGTAGTAAATTGTTTACCTCTATCCTTAGACTGTGACGCCTGATTCTGGACTCATCGGAACATCCTTCCTGCATGTTGACTGTCTATACCTCTTTAAAATTTGAAAGGTTTCTATGAGATGGTTTCCTCCTCCTCCTCCTCCTCCTCCTCCTCCTCCACACCCCCATTCTTGAACTAAACCAATAACCTGTCCTCATTGACCAGTCCTGCCCTCCCAAGAATCATGTGGTCGACCTTTGCTGCATTCCCACCATAGCCAGAACACCACCACCCTTTCTTTTCCCCCCCCAACCTCCCTCAGGCTCAGATAAGGAGACCAAACTTCTCTCAATATTCCAGGTGTAGTCTCACTAAGGCCCTATGACACTGCAGGAAAACAGCTTTGTTCCTGTACTTAAATCTCACTCTGAAGGCTAACAAACCATTTGCTTTCTTGACGGCCTGCTGCAACTGCTTACTTTCAGTGGCTGGTGGTACAAGGACAGCCAGGTCTCTCTATCTGTCTTCCTTTCTGTTTTGGTTGCAAAGTGGGTAACCACATTTATCAATGCTACACTGCATTTGCCATGCATTTTCACACTGAAGCCTCTCTGCATTGTCCTCGGAGCTCATCCCCTCCACCCAGCTTTGTGTTATCTACAAAGTTGAACATATTGTATTTCGTTCCCTCATCTAAGACATTATGTATTGTGTATAACTGGGTTCCTAGTATTGATCTTTACCCCCCGTGTCACTGTCTGCTATTTTGAAAATGATCTATTTATTCCTACTCTGTTTGTTTCTTGTCTGTGAACCAGTTTTCTATCCATTTCAATCCCATGTGCTTTAATTTAACATGCTAATCTCTTGAATGGGACTGTTGAAAGTCTTCTGAAATTCCAAATAAAAGAGATTCACTTGTTCCTCCTTATCAACACTGTGTGTTACATCTTCTAATTTCAGCAGACTTATTAAGCATAAGTTTCCTTTTGTAACTCCATGCTGACACTGGCACTGTTTTCTAAGTGCTCAGTTATTAAATAATTTGAGATGGATTTTGGCATTCTCCCCCAGTACTAACATCTGGTCTATAATTATTGTTTTCTTTTCTCCCTCCCTTACATTAGGAGTTACATTAGCTACCCTCTAATCTGTAGGAATTGTTCCAGATTCTATAGAATCTTTGTAGATAGCCACCAATGCATTCTCTATTTCTAGGTCCACTTCCTAAGTACTCTGAGATTAGTTGATCAGGTTTTGGAGATTTATCTGCTTTCAATCCCATCAATTTTCCCAAAACTATGTACCTACTAATACTGATTTCCTTCAGTTCTTTTCTCACTAAATTGCATTTCTCAACATTTATTCTGTTATTTTTGTCCCCCTTTTGTGAACAAAGAACCAAAGGATGTAGTTGGTGGTTCAGGCATTTCTTTGTTGCCCACTATAAATTCCCTGTTCTGACTGGAAAGGACCATAATTTGTCTTCACCAATTTTATTTCTCTTTATATACCTATAAAAACTTTTAGTCTGACTGTTTCCCACAAACTTACTCTCATACTGTTTTCCCTTAATGAATTTGAATGGCTGTTTTGATAATTTCCTGTTGTCATTTCTTTTCTTTTACTGCATACCTAAGCCAAGGATGTTGTTTGAGAAAGGAACTATTTCAGGGTCTCCATACTTAGCACAGGGAAATGCAAATAAAGCCTCTTCTACCATATCCTAACAATATGCCTTGCTTCAAACTTCATTTGAGTGCAACAGCTATATCAATATCATCCTTGTACCATATCCTACACTGATCATCCTGTCCTGCCTTTGAGAAAGATCATCAATTAGGGATACTACTGTGTGGGGAGACCCATGCCCCTGAGAAATGTGACTAATACTGTCTAATCATATCTGACATAAGATCATCACATTTAGAGGACTTTTGTCCCTTTTACTGAACTCCAGTATCCTTCAAGCATATTTATTTTAGGATGCAGATCAGATGATAATGTCTTTGAAAATTTCAAGGTTTCAATGACTGAATTACATTAAAGCCAGCTTAATTTTGTTTTTAGTTGCAATTAATTGCTTGTTGTGGATCTATTTTATAGAATTCTTTTAGATTTTCATCAACTGAGGAAATGCTTAATTGCTGATGTCTTCGAAAGAAACTGTGAATTTTCAGGTTTAGGAACAAACAGTAGATAAAATAATCCCAGAGCGTGTTCAGATGTTTAAAAGGATTGATGAAGTGAAGTACTAAGTAATGGTAGAATGCTTGAATATAATACAAAAGTACTTAAAATGTTTTAAGATGAATGAAGGTTTCATAATTTTTGGATGATTTATGGTTGTATCTTTTATAGGATCTGAATTGTCTGTTTGAAGTATACCTGGATCCCCTACAAAATGAGACTTTCTTAACACAGGATGAGGTATGATGTTAGAATGTTTATTTTCAGAACACTTGTGTTTAAGGCCTTTGCCTATTGTTTTCACGACAACCGTTAGTTTATGCGAACATTTCTTTCTCCTCGCGTCCTGTTATTCTGCTTCACATCTGCCATTATTACCCCTTGACTCCATCTTTCTCACTGGCCACCATCTCTAACTACCATTTTCTGTCAAGTCTGAAACACATTGTTTTCCAAATCCATGCCCTTTTTTTTTGGAACTGCATGGTTAAATTCTTGAAATAAGGATTCTAAATAGTACCAAAATAGGTCATATCAAACGCTCAAAAAAGAAATGAGCTTGTGACACAGATTGAAATTGATAGGCATGATGTGGTGGGCATCACGGAAAATGGCTGCAAGGGGATCAGGATTGGGAGCTGAATAGTCAAGATATACATCCTGCTGAAAAGATAGGCAGGTGAGCAGAGGGGGTGGAGTTGCCTTAATGCTAAAAAATTAAATTAAATCAATAGAAAGAAATAAAGTAGAGTCAAATAATGTAGAATCTGTTTGGGTAGAATTGAGGAACTGCAAAAGTAAAAAATAAACCATAGTTGGAGTTATGTACAGGCCTCCAACTAGTATTCAGGAGCTGGGGAGCAAGATGCACCAGAAGTTAGAAAAGATGTGCAGGAAAGGCAAAGTTACAGTGATCATGGGGAATTTCAATATGCAGGTGGACTGGGAAAATCAGGTTGGTAGTGGATTGCAAGAAAAGGAATTTGTGGAATGTCTAGGCAATGGCTTTTTGGAGCAGCTTGTGGTGGGGCCCAGTAGGGCACAGGCAATACTGGATTTAATGCTTTGCAATGAGGCAGACATGATAAGGGAGCTTAAGGTGAAGGAACCCTTCAGAGGCAGTGACTATAATATGATTGAATTTACTCTGCAATTTGAGAGAGAGAAGATTAGAATCAGAGGAAATGTATTACAGCAGAATAAAGGCAAGTACAGAGGCATGAAGGAGAAGCTGGGTAGAATTGACTGGGAGATGAGCCTAGCAGGAAAGACAATGGAACAGCAATGGAAGGAGTACCTCAAAGTAATTCAGGATACACAGCAGAGATTCACCGTGAGGAAAAAGAAGCATGGTGCAGAGAGGATGAGGCAACCATGGCTGACTAGGGAAATCGGGGATAGCATTAAAGCAAAAGAGAAAGCATATAATGTGGTGAAGGGCAATGGGGAACCACAGAATTGGGAAGTTTACAAAGACCAACAGAGAGCAATGAAAAAATGGGGGCGAAGATTAAATATGAGGATAAGCTAGCCAGTAATATAAAGGAAGACTGTAAAAGAGTTTCTTTAGATCTATAAAGGGCAAATGAGAGGCAAAAGTAGACATTGGGCTGCTGGAAAATGACACTGGAGAGATAGTAGTGGGGAACCAGGAAATAGCTGAGGAATTGAGTAATTACATTGCGACGGACTTGACTGTGGAAACACTAGTAATATCCCAAAAATTCAAGAGTGAGGGAGCAGAACTGAGTATAGTGGCCATCAAAAAGGTGAAGATGCTAGAAAAACGGAATGGCCTGAACCAGATGGACTCTAACCAAGAGTTCTAAAGGAGATAGCTGAAGAGAGTATGGAGGCATCAGTGATGATTTTTCAGGAATCGCTAAATCAGGGAGGGTCCCAGAGGACTGGAAAATTGCTAATGAGCTACTCCTATTTAAAAAAGGGAGTAAGGCAAAATACGGAAAATTGCAGACCAATTAGCCTAACCCCTCTCATGGGTAAGATCCTGGAATCCATTGTGAAGGATGAGATTTCTGAATTTGTGGAAGTGTATAGTAAAATAGAGCAAAGCCAGCAAGCTTTCATCAAGGGCAGGTCAGACAAATCTGCTAGAATTCTTTGAGGAAATAATGAGCAGGTTAGACCAAGGAAAGCCAATGGATGTTATCTACCTGCACTTTAAGAAGGTTTTTGAGAAGGTAGCACACAGAAGACTACTAAGTAAGATAAGAGCCCCTGGTGTCAGAGGCAAGATGCTAGAAGCCTGGCTGTCTGGCAGAAAACCGAGAGTGAGGATAAAAGGGTCTTTCTCAGGATGGCAGTGACAAGTAGTGTTCTGCAAGTCTCCGTTTTGGGACCACAACTTTTCCTTTTATACATTAATAATCTAGACGAAGGAGTAGAAGGCATTCTGGCTAAGTTTGCAGACAATACAAAGATAGCATTGAGGATGCGGCGAGACTGAAGAAGGATTTGGTCAGGTTAGGAGAGTGGGCAAAGAAGTGACAGCTGGAATACAATGTGGGAAATTCATGCACTTTGGAAAAATAGAGGCATGGACTTATTTCTAAATGGAGAGAAAATCCATAAGTCTAAAATGCAAAGAGACCTGGGAGTTCTAGTCCAGGATTCTCTCAAGGTAAACTTGCAGGTTGAGTCGATAGTTAAGAAAGCAAATGCAATGATGGCATTTATTTTGAGAGGACTTGAATGTAAAAGCAGGGATGTACTTCTAGGGCTCTATAAGACGCTGGTTCGACCACATTTGGAGTATTGTGCACAGTTTTGGCTCCCACATCTCAGAAAGCATGTACTGGCCCTGAAGCGTTTCAGAGGAGGTTTACGAGAATGGTCCCAGGAACGAAAGGTTTAACATACAAGGAATGTTTGAGGACTCTGGGTCTATACTTGATGCAGTTTAGAAGGTTGAGGGGGGATCTAATTGAAACTTACAGAATGCTGAAGGGCCTGGACAGAGTAAATGTTGGGAAGATATTTCTATTGGTAGGAGAAACTAGGACCAGAGGGCGCAGCCTTCAAGCAGAGGGAAGACCTTTTAGAATGGAGATAAGGAGAAACATATTTTCAGCCAGAGAGTGGTGAATCTATGGAATTCATTGCCACACAAGCTTGTGGAGACCAGGTCATTGAATATATTTAAGACTGAGTTCTTGCGTATCAAGGGTTATGGGTCAAAATTGGGAGAATGGGGATAAGAAACTTATCAGCCATGATTAAATGGCAGAGCAGACTCGATAGGCTGGATGGCTTAATTTCTGCTCCTATGTCTTATGGTATTCCCCAATGATCATTCTTGATTGCCTGATGTTTCTAAACTATGTCTTGCTCCTTTTTTTAAAAAAAAGTTTTGATATTGATCAAACTGGTTATCCAACATCCATTATTGAATTGTTTGGGTTAATTTTTGAAACTAAGGTTTAGGATGTTCCCTAAAACAAATTTTGTTCCCAATCACACTCTCCATCACACTCCCTGCCAATTGATCTGAAATTAGTTTCTAAACAAACGTCTACACAAATTTCTGAACCTATCACTGCCTTTAGACTATTTGATGCTGAAACTCTATGTACTTGACAATTTCAAGCTCATCTGGTTGGAATCCAAATCTACTCTGTATAAACTTGAGGTCATCCAAATTTCTGCTTGTCTTATGTCCCATTCATTCATTACACCTGTGCTCACTGATCTACATTGGTTCCTGCTCAAGCAATGCCTCAATTTAACTTTTTTGATCCTTGTTTTGAAGGCCCCCACCTCCCATGGACTTTCCCTTGCCCAGCTCTTCTCCTCCAGCTATGAAACCCTGTACGACCATAAGATACAAGAGTTGAAATAAGCCATTTGGCCCACCAAGTCTGATCCACCATTCAATCATGGCTGATTTTTTTTTTCTCAACCTCATTTTTTTGCCTTTCCATAACCCTTGATCCCCTTACCAATCAAGAAACTGTCTATGTCTGTCTTGAATACACTCACTGATTTGGTCTCCACAGCCTTCTCTTGAAATGAGTTCCAAAGATTCACCACCCTCTGAAGAAATTCCTCCTTATCTCCGTTCTAATGGATTGTCACTTCACTCTGAGGTTTTGCCCTTGGGTCCTTGTCTGTTTCCAGACCCCTCAGTGTTCTGTAAATTTCAATCAGATTCCATCACCCCCCCCCCCCCCTCCCCCAATCTGTTTTAACTTAATTAAGTACAGACCCAGAGTCCTCAACTGCTCCTCATGACAAGCACTTCATCCCTGGAATCGTTCTCATGGACCATCTCTGGTCTCCTTTCAATGTCAGCGCACCAATCCTTGGCTATGGGACTCAAAACTACTTACAATACTCCAAATGCAATCTGACTAGAACCTTACACAGTCTCATCAGTATATCTCTGCTCTTGTATTCTTGTCCTCTTGATATGAATGCTAACATTGCATTTGCCTTCCTAACTGCCAGCCGAACTTGTACGTTAGCCTTAACAGAATCCTGAATGAGGAAACCCAAGTCCCGTTGCGTTTCAGATTTCCGAAGCCTTTTCCCATTTAGAAAACAGTCTATGCCTCTATTTCTACCAAAGTGCATAATCTCTCAATTTCCCACACAGTATTCCATCTGTCACTACTTTGCCCACTTTCCCAGCCTATCCAACTGCTTCTGCAGCTTCCCTGCTTTCTCAACACTATCTGTCCCTTTATCTATTTTTGTGTCAGCTGCAAATGTAGCAAAAGTGGCCTTAGTTCCTTTGTCCAGATATTTAATGTTGTAATTGTAGTCCTAACATTGACCTTGTGGAACTGCACTAATCACTGGCTGCCATCCTGAAAAAAGCCCCTTTATCCCCATTCTCTACTTTCTGCCAGTCAGGGAATCCTATATTCATGTCAGTACCTTGCCTCGAACACTATGGGCTCTTATTTAGCATCCTCCTATGAGGAATTTTGTCAAAGACCTTATGGAAATCAAAATAGATCACTGGCTTTCCTTTGTCTAACTTGTTAGTTACCACATCAATAGATTAGTCAGGCATGACCTTCCTTTAAAGCCATGCTAACTCAACCCTATTTTACTGTCCGTTTCCAAGTACTCCACAATCTCTTCATTAATGATCGATTCTAAAATCTTCCAAGGTTTGATTAACTTGCCTTGTTTCATATATTGCATATACTTATGTAGAACAGTCTTATCCTGTGTTGACTGCCGTCCTTCTCATAGCTGTCCCTTCGTCTGTTGTGCCTGAACTTAGGTTCCTGATCCTTTCCATACACTGTCCTATTATTTAATCCAGAAACTTTCATAATCCTTCTTGAGCAGCCCCCCTTAACTTCTGCCATGCTACAGAACCCACAGTCCCCCATTATTTAATTTAAGTCCTATCTACAGCCCTAGTTTTGTGATTAGTCAGGACTCTGGTCCCAGCATAATTCAGGCGGAGCCTGTCCCACTGGATCAGTTCTCTCCTTCCCTAGTACTTGTGCCAATGTCCCATGAGCTCAAACCCATTTCTCCTACTCTCTGATCTTGGAGCCATGCGTTTATCTCTTTAATCTTGTTGACCTGTGTCAATATCCTCATGGCTAAGGTAGTAATCTGGAGATTATTACGTTTTTGGTTCTGCACTTCAATTTAGTTGCCTCATTTTCTTGACAGAACCTCTTTATTAGTGGTACTTATGTGAGCATGACAATTGAATCTTTCCCCCTCCCACTCCTTCTGCAGAAGTTCTTCTGCAGCCCAGATGAGATTGCCTGCCTGGTGCCCAGATTCAGCATATGCAGGACTTCAGGACTCTCGATCTGCCCCAGAGAGCTGTGTCTATTCCCCTGACTATACTGACCCCAATTAGAACTACATTTCTGTTTTCACTCCTCTCTTCAACATTTCCCTAGACTTCAGTGCTACAGTAAGTTTGCTTATCCTCCTCCGAGCCCATCACACTCATCCCCACAGGGAGCAATAATCTCAAATTGGTTGACAAACTCCAAGGATTGAGGCTTCTTCAGCACCACCTCTTGGTTCCCTCTACCTGCTTCACACGTAGTCACACACTCCTGTACTTGACCACTGACCAAATTTGAGGCAGATGATCTAACAGGTGTGACTGCCACCTGAAACAGCCCCTCCCTGATGAGTTGCAGTGTTCGATGCTCAGACTCCAGCTTATCAACTCTGAGCCAGAGTGCCTGAAGCAACCAACACTTGCTACAGATGTGGTAACTATGAACTGCAGTGGGGTCCAGAGCTCCCATGTCATGCAAATGCAACACCTCACCTGGCCCAGTACCTCCTGTTTTATTTACAGAGTTCTAAATTTGACTTTTTAAAATTTCCTATTGGTCTTTTAGCTTGTAACCTGTAGATGTTTTTCCAATTTACGTTCAATCTGAAAGTAACATGTAATAGTCAAATTAGTAGCTATCACCAATCAATTAGCTTACGTTTTCCTATGATGTCGCTCTTTTGTGCTGGGCCCCCAATCCTGGACTTCAATTTCTTCTGTTTAAAAGACTGTACAAATTTGGCTATGTCTCACTCTGGATGTGATCTTTCTTTCCTGACCATGCGCAGCTGCACTCATCAAATGTTTAGCTTCTAAGTAATCTACAATTTAAATTACTCCAGTATTGTTGGTTGTGCTGCAAACTTCCCCAAGCTTGGTCATTCTTTGCCGAATTCCATTACCCCTCCCCCCTTCTCCCCCCCCCACCCCCCCTCCTCACTTCACCATTTGCCATAATATTGCCATCTGTAGTATGTTGTCAATTCTTAATTTATAAGACCATAAAACATAGGAGCAGAAATCAGGCCATTCAGCCCATCAAGTCTGCTCCAACATTCTGTCTTGGCTGATATGTTTCTCAACCCCATTCTCCTTCTAACCTTTGATCACTTGACAATCTTCTCTATCTCTGCCTTAAATATACTCCATGACCTGGCCTCCACAGTCTTCTGTAGCAATGAATTCTATAGATTCACCGCTGTCTGGCTAAAAAGGTTTCCTTTACTCGAAGGCTGTGTCCTCAAGTCTGTCCTGCTAATGGAAATATCTCCTCAACATCCACGGTATCCAGGCTATTCAGTAAGTTTCAGTTCAATTCCCCCCTCATCCTTCTAAACCCCATCGAGTATAGATCCAGAGTCCTCAACCATTCCTCATTTGTTAAGCTTTTTATTCCTGGGGGGTGATTATTGTGAACCTACTCCAGATCTGCTCCAGGGCCAGTGCGTCCTTCCCAAGATATGGAGCCTAAAATTGCTCTCAGAATTCTAAGTGTGTCTGACAGAGCATTATAGAGCCTCAGAAATATATCCCTACTTTTATATTCTAGTCCTCTTTAAATAAATGCCAATATTGCATATGCTTTCCTAACTACCAACTCAACTTGCAAGTTTAATCTTGAGAATCTTGGACTAGGACTCCTAAGTACTTTTGCACTTCCAATTTCTGAATTTTCTCCCTATTTAGAAAATAGTCTGTACCTGTATTCTTCCTATCAAAGTGCATGGCCTTACACTTTCTCCATTGTATTCCATCTGTCACTTTTTTGCCCAAACTCTAAACTGTCTAAATCCTTCTGCAGTCTCCTTACTTCCTCAATACTACTTGTCTTCCTATCTATCTTTGTATCATTTCCAACCTTAGCTAGAATGCCCTCAGTTCCTTCATATAGATCATCAACGTGTAAAGTGGTCCCAACACTGACCCTTGCCAACACCTCTAGTCGCTGGCTGCCATTCTGAAAAGATCTTTGTACCCCCACTCTCTGCTTTCTGCCAGATGGCCAAGCTAGTATCTTGCCTCTAACACCCTGAGCTCTTATCTCACTCAACAGCCTCCTATGCAGCACTTTGTCAAAGGCCTTCTGGAAGTCCAAGTAGATAATCTGCATTGGCTGTTCTTTGTCTAATCTGCTCGTTACATCCTCAGAATTCTAGCAGATTTGTCCGGCATGATCACCCCTTGATGAAACCATGCTGGTTTTGCCGTATTTTGCCATATACTTCCAAATATTCAGAAATCTTTTCCTTCTGAGTGGACTCTAAAATCTTACCACCGACCGAGATACAGGCTAATCAGCCTGTAACTTTCCATCTATTGCCTCACTTTGTTCTTAAACAGGGGGGTCTACATTAGCAATTTTCCAGTCCAGTGATTCAAATGATTTCTGAAAGATCATCACTTACGTCTTCACTATCTCTTCAGCTTTCTCCATCAGATTCTGGGGTGTAGCCCATCTGGTCCAGGTGATTTATCCACCTTCAGGCCATTCAATTTTTCTGGCCTTCTCCTTTGTAATGGCCACCATACTCCCCTTTGCCCTCTGACCCTCTTAAAGTTTTGGCATGTTATTTGTCTTCCACCTTGAAGACTGATGCAAAGTACTTGTTCAGTTCCTTCACCATTTCTTTGTTCCCCATTAATATTTTTCCAAGGTCATTTTCCAGTGGCCCAAAGTCCAATTCTGTCCCTCTTTTATATACCTAAAGAAAGTCTTGCAATCTTTTTCTTTGTTACTGGCTAGCTTACCCTCCTATTTAATCTTCTCCTTCCTTATTTCTTCTTCATCCTCTATTGGTCTTTGTAGGCTTTCCGGTCCCCTGACTTCCCATTGCCTTTTGCCGCATTATATGTTTTCTCTTTTGCTTTTATGCTGTCCCTGACTTCCCTGGTCAGCCATGGTTGCCTCGTCCTCCCTTTTCCTTAGGGATGAATTTTTGCTGTGTCTCCCAAATTACTCCCAAAAGCTCCCTGCCATTGTTGTTCCACTGTCTTTCCTGCTAGGCTCTTCTCCCAGTCAATTCTGGCCAGCTTATGCCTGTGTTGTTACCTTTATTCAACTGTAATGCTATTCCATCTGATTCCAGCTTCTCCATCTCAAATTTTAGAGTAAATTATATCATATTATGGTCACTGCAGCCCTAAGGGTTCATTCATCTTTAGTTCCCTTCTCAGGTCTGCCTCATTTTACATCACTAAATCCAGTATTCTCTGTTCCCTTGTGGGCTCTACCACAAACTGCTCCAAAAAGCCATCTCGTAGATATTCCACAAATACCTTTTCTTGCAATTCATTGCCAACCTAATTTTCCCAGTCAACCTGCATATTGAAATTCCCCCATGATCACTGTAACCTTGCCTTTCTTACACTCCTTTTCTATCTCCTGCTGTATCCTTTTGCCCCACATCCTGACTATTGCTATTTACAAATTGCGAAACACCTTCGAGACGCTTCATAATGTTAGATGCAATATAGATATATTTTGTTTTTAATGTAAATTCCTTGAGCACCTTTTAAAGAACAGCACAGCGCCTGTAGGGCAACGTCATGTTGCTACTTCTGACCCCACAGAGATATGAACGGTGGTTCCATTTAAGTGTTGGGTGAAAATATGATCATATCTGATCTTTCAAAATTACATGTTCAAAATGTTTAGGAAAACTTTTTGGGGCTTATTTCACGTCATTTGGTTTGAGTTCACGCCTGGTTACAGTAATATTTCAGACAGCGTGAAGCCAAAACGATACAAGTCAAAAAGTAGTCTTGCCTAAAGCGTAATTTTGTTTAAATAGCCCTGTGTTTTTTGATATTGTAAAAGATGAATTTGTATGCCATTAAAGTTTTTATATTCTACTTAGAGTTGATTCCATGGTGAAATGGAAGTAACCAGAACAATGCATTGCTAGCCAGC
This sequence comes from Chiloscyllium plagiosum, assembly GCF_004010195.1. Lineage (NCBI taxonomy): Eukaryota > Metazoa > Chordata > Chondrichthyes > Orectolobiformes > Hemiscylliidae > Chiloscyllium > Chiloscyllium plagiosum. The sequence goes on from NC_057718.1 coordinate 66,558,662, forward strand.
TGGATGACTGGTAAAATAAGTAAAATCTTCAGTGCAAATGGACTTCAATTAGACACATCCGTTTTAGCAGTTGCCTTGTTACATAGAAATAGGAGCAGGAGTAGGTCTGTTCCACCATTCAATGGCTGATCTTTATCGTGGCCTCAGCTCCACTTAGCCACCCTCTTACCACAACCCTTAATTTTGAACAGTAAAGGAATTATCTATCTTAGCTTTAAAAACATTAAATTTTTAACTTCACTGAGCATGGAATTCCACAGATTCACAACCATCTGGGTAAAGAAGTTCCTTCTCACTTTGATCCTAAATCTGCTCCCCCTAATTTTGAGGCTATGCCCGCTTGTCCTCGTTTCACCTGCTAGTGGAAACATCCACTCGACTTCTATCTAATCTATTCCCTTCATAATTTTTTATGTTTCTATAAGACCCCCTCATTCTTTTAAATTCCATTGAATATAATTGTAGTCTACTCAGTCTCTCCTCGTAAGCCAACCTCCTTAATTCTGGAATTAACCTTGTGAACGACCTCTGCACCTCCTCTAGTGCCAGTATATCTTTTCTCGAATAAGGAGACCAAAACTGTACACAGTACTCCAGGTGTGGCCTCCCAGCATTCTATACAGCTGCAAGATAACTTCCCTGCTTTTAAATTCAATCCCTTTGCCAATGAAAGACAAAATTCCATTTGCCGCCTTAATTTCCTGTTTAACCTACTGACCAACCTTCTTTGATTCATGCACAAGGATACCCAAGTCCCTCTGCATGGCAGCATGCTGCAAGTTTTTACAATTCAAATTGTTACGACATGGTGGTGGATCCTTCTGCTAATTAAACCAACACACAGGAAAACTCACCTGGCCTCATCATCTGTTAAAGTATGAGTGACGAAGAACTCCCCAAATTCCACTATTTAAAGAAAAATATCATTTTTTTCTTTAACTCTAAAAGTGAACATTAAACAAAAACTATTTACAACTCTAAGCTTCCTTTTTCTTAAAGGTTTGTTATCTACCTCCAACTCTATTACAGTATACTGATCCAGTAAAAGCCCCTTTTAAAATTATATCAACTTAATTTTTCAAATCAGACAGCGGCTGTCATCATTGGCATCTGTTTTCCTCTGGCTGTAGATCTCCCTGAGTCATCTTTGGTTTTTTGCTGCAAAAGGTTTTGTATGAAAAAGGTACCTTTTGATAGTGTTTTGAATGGCAGTCTCTCTTGCCGCCCTGCTCTCGCTCTCGCTCTCTCTCTCTCTCTCTCTCTCTCTCTCTCTCTCTCTCTCTCTTTCCCCCCCCCCCCCCCCCCTCTCCCCTTCTCCCTCCCTCTCTAGATGGTAGGTTGTTGCTGTCTTTCTGGATAACACTCAAAATACTGACTTATTTATACCCCAAACATCAGATCATCTCATTGGTTCGATGTTGTCAAAATAATAAAATTCAGCTTTGATTGGGTTTTAGTACGCTGGGGCATAATTTAATCTGGTTAAGTTTGAACTGTTGTGAGCACAGCAGCCAAATGTTAAATATTTTCAATTGTCCACTACACTTTGAGACTGTAAACACTGTCTTACAATAGCTTTCACTCTCTCTTAAAGGTATAGTACACGCCTTTCACTTCATTACAAAATAATAATCCTTTTTACTGTTGTTCCTACCAAAATGGATGACTTTACAGTTAATAATATTGTACTCCATCTGCAAGACCTTTGCCCACTCACTTAAACTATCTATTGTCCCTCTGCAAAGTTTCACAGTCCTCTGCAAACTTTGCTGTACCACTCACCTTATTGTCATCCGCAAACTTTGACATAATGTACGTGGTCCCCAACTCTAAATCATCTATGTAAATTGTGAATAATTGCAGTCCCAATGCTGATTCCTGAGGTACACTACTAGTGCCAACCAGAAAAATGCTCATTTATCCCCACTCTTTGCTTCCTGTTCTCTATCCATGCTAATACATTACCCGTAATGCCATGCATTTTTATCTTTTGCAGCAGTTTTTTGTGCAGCACCTTTTAGAAATCTAGATATACCACGTCTACTGTGTCCCTGTTGTCTACTATGCTCCTGATATCGTCTTAGAATTCCAGTAGGTTAGTTAAGTGTGACCTGCCTTTCATGAACCCATGCTGCTTCTGCCCAACAGGACAGTTTCTGTCTCAATGCCTTGCTATTTCTTCCTTGATAATAGATTCAAGCATTTTCCGCCTACAGAAGTTCAGGTAACTGGTCTATAATTCCTCATCTTTCATCTACCTCCTTTTTTTAAGCAGTGGCATCACATTTATTGTTTCCTAATCTGCTGGAACTGCCGCAGAGTCTAGCGAATTTTGGAAAATTACCGCAAGTGCATTTGTTATTTCTCTTGCCGTCTCTTTTAGCATCCTGGGATGCGTTCCATTAGGGCCAGGAAACTTATCTACCTTTAGGTCCATTAGCTTGCCCAACACCACTTCTTCCGTGATAACAAATGTTTCCAAGTCCTCATCTATCTTACGTTTTGCTATTCTTATGCACACTAGGTGTCTGTTATAAATTGTTGGGGTAATGTACTGGAAATCAAACCCCATTATTCTAGAGTCATCACAACAGTTAAAGATTTTAAAAGTGCACAAGTTTATCTTACTTTCAGGCCGATGTTGATAGAAAGCATGGACCAGGTTTCTTTACCTAAAAAAAAAATCTATTTATTACAAGTAATTCGACTCCAGTTCTAGTTCAATCCCTGTTATAAATTGTTGGTTTATAATAATTATTAATTAAAACTCTAATCTCCAAATAAAGTCCCCGTTATGCACGCACACAAGCACACGCATACACACACACACTAAAATAGGTTATGGACAGAGGGGGCAAAAATGGGACAGATAGTTCAGTAGTCTTTGTTCTAACATACCTTTATTCATATATCCTTTTTTTGTTGGTTAATGCGTTGCTTCAATGATCTTTCTATGGATTGATGAGTCATTATTGGTTCTCTTATTAAAAAGTCACTCACTCATTACTTAAAAGTCACAGCTTATAAAAACTATTGCAGCAAATATAAAGTTTTTCAAGTCTTAGTGAGTTTTGACAGCAGAATACGATGGCCCACTCTGGAACTGGGGAGTACTCTCTCTAATTTATTCTCAGCTCCAAACTGTTCAGTTACCTGAGAACCAATCTCCAGTTGTTATTTGCCAAAAAAGTTTCCATTTTTAACTGGTCACTAGTCCACAGACCAATAAACTATTTGTTACCAGGAAAAGCTGCATTTATATATCGCTTAGCTTCAAATTGTCTGCAATTGAAGCTCCAATTTCTGCTTGTTCAAGCATTGGTTATGAATCTTGCCGTGGGTGTAAGGTTACTTGCTTTTGAAACTTATACCCTTTCAAACACTGGTTTCAAAACAACTGTCTCGTTTCAGTTTCCAGTTTTGTTTTGTTATGATATAGGATAAGACCTCCTGCTTAACTTAAACAAGCAACACAGAAAAGATTTATCCCATGCAATAATCTGTGAAAATTCGAGAGGCTACGAACTAATTAAAGTAAAAGTAACAACTTTATTTCTTAAAGTATAACAGAGAATAATTAACTAACAACTATTTACAACTCCTTCCTCTAACCTATCTTTTACTTTCCCTTCATTAATACTAGTCCAATAAAACACACCAATTAAGATTTGCTGAAAAAATTTGAATTTCAAAACCAGTCAGATTTCAAATCCTCTCTTCTTCTTAGGGATTTCTGCTTTACAGGTTACTGATCAATTAAAGGTACCTTTCAAAGAGTTATTTTTCAGGCAGTCTCTACATGCAGATGACATGGCAGTTCTCTTCCCAACTATTCAATTTTCTCTAGTCTTATATCCCCAAAGCACCTGATTGTGTCATTGGCTTTTAAGGTTGTCAGTATACTAAATTCAAACTTGATTGGAGTTTATTTTTTGGAGTATAATTTTAAACTGATTGTCCTAATTTTTAAATCTGTTTAGTCATTTCCAGGCAACTCAGCTAATCTAGCTTTCGACCAAGTGTTACATTGTTACCTTATTGAGAACACTTGGTGTTGTCAGGTAGTTCTGCTAGATTTTAACTTTCTGAAAGGCACAGTGCATCCATGTCTTCATAACAGTTTTTAGAAAAGACAAAAATGAAGAGAAACAGTTTCTATAATAACCAAAAATAACTTTTAATGAAACTATGTGCAAATCAGACTGATTTGATATCACCGACTCTTGCTGCACCCGTTGGTGAAGCATTCATATATTCAGTAGTTGGATTTGTGTTTCCTGTACCCAAAGTGTGTAGACAGATGACAGGAATGAATTTCTGCACTGCATAGAATACCAGACATCCTCTGTTTCCATGTTTTTGCAGATGGAGTCATTGTTTGGAAGTTTGCCAGAAATGCTCCAGTTTCAGAAGATGTTTCTGCAGACACTTGATGATGGTGTTGCCTTATCACCTGATTTTAGCAAGCTGGACACTCCATCTCAATTTAAAGTAAGTGAGCAATTGGAGTGCAGAATCAGGGATTCAGTAAGTGGGCTATAACGGTCTAATAGAATTACAGTGACTACTATTAATATTCATTTAAAAACTCAGGATAGTTGTTCTGTGTATTATAATTTAAGATTAATTCAGATCCAATATCTGCAGTATTCTTAAGGTCGAAGCTAACATATCTGATCTGAGCTGAATTAAAATATCTGATCTGCATCTAAATTGTTTCAAAGTTCTTTGCTGTTTACAGAAGTATTTACATCAACTGAGCACAAATTGTGATAAAAATTATGTGCAAGGTTTGGTCTAAAGTAGCTCAGTTGTACTCTGAATTGATGTTCCAGCCAGCCAAATATAGAGCCAGACCGTTTTCCAGCTGGCCACACATTGCTTATACCTATGGACTGATTTGAAGGGAGTTGACATATTTCAGTAAATAAAAAGATAGATTTTAGTGCAGTTAATTTCAGGGGTTTGCACAGTCCCAGGTACAGCGTTCAATCTGGAAAAGGTCTGTTCCTTTAAATGATCTGGTTGGAGCTGTCAAATCAGAATGCAACAGAACCTCTTAGTTATTCCATAGAATAACTTGAATTCATATACAAGTGCTTTTGGCATCTTAAAGTGCTTTAGTGGAGTGTTACCAAATAAAATCTGACACACAACCAGACAAAGAGGTAAGACCATAAGAAATAAGAACAGGAATGTATGTTCAACACCTCAAGCCTGCTTTGTCATTCAATATGATCATGGCTGATCCAAAAATCCTCACATCCAGTTTTCAGCCCTGTTCCCATAACCCTTGATTTCCCTACTGATCAAGAGTCTATCTGTCTCAATCTTCAATATACACAAGGACTCTGCCATAACAGCTGTCTGTGGTAAGGAGTTCCAAAAACACACTTCCCTCTAAGAGAAGAAACTCCCCCTCCTCCTCAGTCTTAAATTTGCACCCTTAAAGTCAGAGTCTATGCCTTTTGGTCCTAGACTCTCCCATCAGGGGAAACATCCTCTCAGCATTTACCCTATCAAGCCTCTTAAGAATCCTGTATGTTTTAATGAAATCACCTCCTGTTCTTCTAAACTCCAATGATCAGTCTCAACCTTTTTAACCTTTGCTCATAAGACAATCCCTCCATACTGGGAATCATCCTAGTGAACCTTCTCTGTGCTGCCTCCAATGAAACAGTTTCTCCTCGTAAATGAGGTAACCAAAACTACTCACAGTGCTCTGATATTTTGAGTAGTTTACAAGTTGGATGCTAAATACATAACGTATGCAATACTGTTAGATTGACATTTTTTCCCAAGCAGTGTGATAATTTTCATACCTTAGGTTTCCTGTGGTTTATGCTTAATTTCCACAAGACTTGTTGGAATTTTTTATATTTTATAGTTCATACATTTTGATTTCGTTGATGTTTAGAACCTGAGTAAGTTTTGTGCTATTCAGTGGGACTGCTTTACATCTGGTTACTAAATGATATGTGCATTTTGTTATTGGGTACAGGTTGGACTACGTAATATGAAATTAAGTAGCCAACTAGAAAAGGAAAATCCATTCCAAGCCGGTCAGACTGAAATGTTTAGAATTGATCACAGATGTAGGGCATTAGCACCTTGAATTTATACATCAGATTCCTATCCAGTGGTCACTGCTAAAAGGTTCTCCCCGACTTTATATCATACGAGATTGGGATGAAAACTTTGCTTCGCCGCATTACCACAGACCATTAGTTCATCAACCAAAGCCACAGGAAATAAATGGTTTACAAAGTAATGTAGCAATTAAAGTGAAGTTAACACAGTCTCTCTGCTTTTTCTTTTAATATGTACGTAAGTTTTTTGACTCATCATCAAGCCAGTAAGCATTTGTTAATGCACAAACGTTATAACCAAACATTTTCCTTGATCTCTTCTGAATACTCCACAAAGGTGGTTTAAAGTGGGGGGTCACTGGATAGTAATCAGGATTAATATTCACGTAAAATAGTCTGTCAACATTTCCTGTCTAGGTGCATCGTAAACTGGAGCCACTTAAAGTCCCAGTGAATCATGAAGTCAGTGGACCACAACAGTCAGCACCTTCCGGAGAGCTTGATGATGCAATTTCCCATCACCCATTCTTGGGGTCTCTCCCAGTTTTGTTGCTGTTGTGAATGGTGCATTTGTATCTAAACTGGTGCTGACCAAATATACACAGAAAACAAGTGTTCAGCCCATTGATTAAAGCTGCTTTATTCTTTATCGCCCATTAGGACTGCAATTTAAACTTTTGCACCTCACAACCCCTCTGATGTATTTGAATGTCGTGCTTTACAGAATTATCACTACAGATATAGCTTCAGGGCTTTAGCTCACCAAGTGTCAAGGCTGTGTTCACTTTGTATTGCAATCATTTGATGTGTATGTTTCAGAAGCTCTTGTTTTCCCTGGGAGGTTCGTTCCTCTATTATGCTGACCACTTCAAACTCTACAGTGGCTTTTGTGCAAACCACAGAAAGGCCCAGAAAGTTTTGGAAAGAGGTAAGCTAGCATAAAGGATAAATATTATGAAATCTCCATTAAATATCGAATTTTTTGAGGGCACAGCAAGAATGTATTGTCTTACGCACTCCTGTTGGATTACCACTCCACACCCTTTCTTACATTGGGACCTAACTCCACATTTCTTCCTTGCTCTCCTGAAAGTGGTTACTCTGCTCCTTAGTTTAAGTGATTGTGCTTCCAACAGTGTTCACTCCAACAGAACATCACTCTCTTATCACCCCAACAGTAATCAACAATGATCAACACTGAGTGATTAGAATTCCTCACCCTCCTCTAGCTGTGATCAAATCCCCTCTTATGCCCCCTGATAGTGATCTCCTCTCATACCTCCTAACAATTCTGATTCTTCTGACTGCCTAAATATAAGCCAGGCATTTGAGAAGGTGCACCAGGAGAGTGGACACTGGGCAGTGTGAGCCCTGATTATGGTCTAGGACTGCAGGGCATTTGAAAAGGGTTTCAGCACGGTCTTTGGTTCAAGGAATAGAAGAAGGGTGAGTGCAAAACAGTCTTTGGGGATGTGACAGGTGTGAGTGAATGTGAGAACTGTTCATGATCTGAGAAGTAGGTGGGTTGGGTACAAGTGGTTTTGAGCACTGTCTGTGGTTCAGGAAAGGTGCCAGTAATAAAGATGTTGGAGGGAGGTGGTTGTTGTTCAGCACTGTTGTGTGGGGCTAAGTGGTACTTTGGGTATTGGAGCTTTAATATTGCAGCTGAATTACCTAGAGGTACGCTACACAGCAGGCTTCAGAGCTACCAAAAAAAACAAAGTAAATCCATGTAAAAGAGCAGGGCAAGTATAGACAAAATCGCAAATGGCTGTGTGGTTCTGGCCATTTGTGGAGCAATTGTGGAAAGAGTGAAACCAGCAACTGGTTTCATGTAAACCTATTTATGTAAACAGGTTTATGGTACTTAACTCATGTAAACATATTTATGGTACTTACATCAGGACTTCCTCAGGGTCCAGAAGAGTTTCAGAAATACAAATCGAATCCGAGGCCTCATCCTGTATTGGAAAATCTAGGCCATTAAATGAATGGTGCAGAATCTCTGTAGTGCTGTATTTTGGTCAGAAGTAGTAATTGATGTGTACAGCACTGGAATGGGTTTCTGCCTCAGTTGCTGACTGAAATCCCACTGTTGTTTCAAGAATGCAAGAAAACTGATTTGGTGTTCCATTTTTCTCAAAGCGAATTAAGTTTAGAAGCAGTGAGGAGGAAAACCATAAAAACTCCATTCATCAATAATTGCCAATGATGTGCCACATTTATCAGTTAATTACCAACACTGAACGCCTATCTTAAGGCAACTTTTCTTTCATTGATGCATTGCTTCTATTTTTTTTTCTGATTTACATTTTTGCTCAAATTAAATGCAGAGTTTAATTTTCAATTTCATCAACATTTTGAAGATTTGTGGTTATAGCCCCATCTGCCTGTAGTACTAATGTGTTGTACCAGTACTTTGTGAATTGAAATTGAGGCATTTCTCTTTTGGACTTGAGATTTATTTTGATAATTGCACTAGTATTTTAGAGACTACATGTGAGAATGTGGGATGACTTTTTGCTATCCTACAGGATAGCATGTCGAAAATTATATTTGAAGATCCTGCACTTGTACAAGCCACTAGAACCTATTTTTCCATGGTCATGTACTGCAATGAAGTCTCATGAATTTGATTACCATCACACCACCTCCCATAAAATCCTGTAGCAACATCTTTGAGTTCCCAATTTAGGTTGTATTAAAATAATTCCACAGAAACTGGTATCCACCATCAAATCGCCCTTTATTTACACTTGAACAATCCTGGACTTTAGTACTGCCTCATTCAGAATTAGGTACCAGAGTGTAATCATCTCACCACCTATATGTCAGCCAGAGCTGCTAATTGGACCAGATTAACAGCCCCAAATAGGGAACTCACATTTTGAGGTCCAGCTGGCTGACCTCATTACAATCACTACAGCATGACTCCAGGGAGAATGACCTGTTGATATTAAACTCCTCCATGGGACAGTAGAAGTATTTTGGAGCCAGTGTCAAGGCATTTCCAAGCTGAAAGTTGTTTGAAATCGAAAAGCAATTGAATTATATTGATCACTCCGGTGAGTGCAGTTGGTTCACAAATTGGGATTGGTAGAAATGCTAGCAAACAAATTAGATTGGATAGTGCCCATATTTTTGGTGCCACAGGTAATATTTTGGTTCTAGATTTTGGCTGTTGTTTTCAGATATTTAAAGGTTTGTACTTAAAGTTGAAGAAGTTTGAAAGGAGTGTTGTGGTGCAGAGTGCAGTCTCTCACTTTCTCCAAGTCATGCATACTGTAGTTTCTATGCCTTAGGCCTGTGGTGTGACAGGAGAATGAACAGAGGCAACACACAGGAATATTAAATACTAGATGTGGGAGGAAGAGGACCTTTTAAGCAGTAAACCAAATCTCTCCAGAAATTTAAGAGCGTAAGTTTTCTATCTCAACCTCAGCAAAGATCATGCTTGTATGCTAAGTATGAACGATATCTCTATTCCACTGAGGAGATTATTTTCTTCACCCTCCCCACCAACCTATCACAATTACCTTTTACCTCCCACCTGAATCCACCTATCACCATCCCACCTATCTTTCCCACTTAGCCCCACCCCACCCCCCATTTATCTCCTTCCCCCTCCACATTCTTGATGAAGGCCTTATGCCCAAGACATCGACTCTCCTGCTCCTCGGATGCTGCCTGACCAGCTGTGCTTTTCTAGCGCCATACGTTTTGACTCTTACTAATGTCCTGTACAACCTCAATATGATATCCCAATTCCTATACTCAAGGGTCTGTGCAATGAAGGCAAGCGTGCTAAATGGCTTCTTAACCACCTTTCCTTCCCCAGCATCTCCATTTCAATTTCTGGGGATAGGCCGACCACTGATATCCACTACAAACACACCAACTACCAGTTTCTCTGTCTCTGTTATGTCTGGTCTGACAATATCACTTTCCACAGGGTAGGGCCTCCAGAAATGTCCACCTTTTTCCTCAACTGAGGATTCCCCACCACTGAAGTTGATAGGTCAGCCATGTTTGATCCATTTCCCACACTTTGGCTCTCACCCCTTTTCCCTTCCCACAACAGTGATAGCGTTGCTCAATCCTCACTCCCCACCTCACCAGATCCACAAAGGAACGTAAGCCACTAATTCCGCCACCTCCAGCAAGATGTCACCATCAGACATGTATTCTCTTTCCCTCCCTTTCAGCCTTCCTCAGGGGACTGGTCTCTCCAGGACACTGATCAATGCCTCCCTAAGGCAGCTTCCCATGCAATCACAGAAGATACAGCACTTTTCACTCACTATCCAAGTCTCCATACACACCTTCCAGGTGAAGCTGCAAGCTACCTGCATTTCATTCAATTTAGTCTACTGCATTTATTGCTTACACGTGGTCCCCTATACATTGGGTGACGAAATGCAGCCTGGGCAACTGCTTTGCAGATCGCCAATGTTCTATTCGCAGAAATTATGCCGAGCTTTCAGTTGTCTGCCTGTTCAACACAGCACCTTGCTGCCTGGCCGGCATTTCTGTATCAGGCTGCCTTCAGTCATCCACTAAGACCCGATGCAAGGTGGATGAAAAACATCTCATTTTATGCTTGCGGATCCTAAAGCTTTCAGCTCAATATTGCATTCAGTAATTTTAGAGACTGAACACTACCACCTCTGACCTTTGACCCACCCTCAAACCCCCAGGCTCTGTCATGGCATGGGCTGCTTTCAGCAGAGTCAACCCACTTCCACTTACTTATGGTCCATGTTACCAGCTGCTTTTCTTCTCTTGCTTACTGTTAACCATCTGTTTACCTGATTTTTTTTTCTCTCTCTGGGCTCCATCTCTACCCACCCACTCTCTCCTCCTCTCCCCAGCACCACCACCATGCCCCACCTTGTGCGGGCTGCTATCAGTTCTGAAGAAAGGTCACTGGTCTAGAAACATTAGCTCTACTTTCTCTCTGCAGATGCTGCCAGGCTCCTGAGTTTCTCCTCTAATTTTTATTTTTGTACTTTAATAACAAAAACTGTTTATTCATATGGTCCCTGCCATTATATTGAAAACTCTACTCAAACATTACTCATTAAAGGAACAACTTACAACCTGACACACAAGAATCCCACCAGCAAGCAAGTATGGAAAATACCAATCAAAAATCACGATTCAGAAAGTAGCTAATAATTAACAAAAAGCATGTTTGAAAACCGCTTTCTACGTTTAGTAACCTGAATACAGTAAGTGCTTAAAAATAGTCAACACAATCATTGTTCCTTTCCATAGAGTTACTGTTCATGTGCTTGAAATCACTTCAGCAGTGATACCCCTCAAAGCCTTAGCCATATGGTTGAAGTCACAGTCATGCATTTAAAAAAAAAACTGTTTTCTCTAATCTCGTTCTTTTCAGTGTGTTTTATGATATTCCAATTGTACATCATAGAAACAGACCTTTCGGTCCAACTTGACCGTGCCGACCAAATTTCCCAAACTAAAAGTAGTTCCACTTGCCTACGTTTGGCCTATATCCTTCTAAACTTTTCTTATTTGTTTACTTATCTAGATGTCTTTTAAGCATGTAACTACACCTGTATCTACTGCTTCCTGTAGGTGTGTATATGAATAGGAAGAGTTTAGAGGGATCTGGGTCAAATGCTGGCAAATAAGACTAGATTTATATAGAATAACTGGTCGGTATGGACGGGTTGGACCAAAGGATCTGTTTCTGTGCTGTACATCTCTATGGCTCTGTTAGTTCATTCCACATACAAACTGCCCTCTGTGTAGAAAAGGTTGCCACTTAGTTCCCTTTTAAATCTTCCTCCTCTCATCTTAAATTTTGTCCTAATTAAGTGTTTTTTATCCTAGCTAAAACTTACAAAGCCTTCAAAGAATTCTTGGATGCCCGGAATCCAACAAAACAGCATTCTTTTACCCTGGAGTCTTATCTGATCAAGCCTGTTCAACGTGTTCTGAAATATCCGCTCCTGCTGAAAGAGCTCGTGTCTCTAACTGATCCAGAGAGTGAGGAGCATTATCATCTAACAGGTCAGTACTAAATGACAAGCCAAAGATCAAGACATGACTAGTCTTAAAATCCCATTGAATTTCTTTTTACCCAAAAGCATTATCTCCAGAAGTGGTAGGGGTTGAGGAGTGTTTAGTTAGCTGTATTTGGTGTCCAGTGCCAGCCTGGTCCCAGCTGTTGGGTAATGAATTGAATGGAAAGCAATTTCAGAATCTTATAGCAGGAAAATATGGGGGAAAAATTTTGAGCACCATCTTCACAGTTATCCCTCGGATTAGACATCTAATCTTTATTAATTTCTAAAGCTCCCTGAGTCTAGCACCTTTTAATAATTCTTAATCTAAAATTATTCAGTACAGTTTACAGGAAAAGCTTTGATCAGGTTCTCATTTGGAAACTTGCATGCACACACATATTGTCATACAACAGGGAAACACACCATTTAGTTCAACTTGTCCATGCCAACCAGGTTTCCTTAACTCCCATTTGTCTACATTTGGCACATATCCCTTACATGTCCTATAAAAGTAGTTGGCAAAACAAAAGCCATTACTGTCATTCCGGATAGAAATCTAGAAGAGATGAACATTTCTTTTGGTTTGAGTTTGGTATATGTAAATCCTCCCGTCTCAGTTCAACCCCCCCCCCCTCTGAAGGCAGGCTGCGTATGCATCCTGCCCTGTTTTAAACCCCAATCTTTGTCTAGTTACCTTATCAAATTACTTTTACCAACTTTGTACATTATTTTTATGTATGAATAGATGTTTTTCAAAGGTTTTCAGATGCTATCATCTTTTATCTTCTATTTGCTCACTCATGGGATGTGGGCTCTGGGTCTAGAAGCACTAGACGAGGTAAGGATGACAGATTTCCTTCCCTAAAGGATAGTAGTGAATCACATGGCTTCTTACAACTGACATTGGTCATCTTTGAGCATGGGTTTTATTCCAGGGTTGTCTTTTTCTTTACTGAATTCAAGTTTCGCCATCAGCCATTGAACATGTTAGGATATTAGCCTGGAGTTTTGGATTACAAGTCCAGTGACATTGCCATTTCATCACTCGCTCTCATGAGGAATGCAATATTACTGATTGTTGCTTGAACATGTTTTAGCCAGTAGCACAAGGTTTTCACTAGTAGCTCTCCTAACCTATCACTCTTCAGTTTTACCCTAGTAAGTGGCTTGGACAGTGGGAGTTGGGATCTGAGGAAGAATGCAAGTTTTAAGGGAGAAAGGAATACTCCAATGGTAAGACCATTAGATGTAGGGGCTGAAGTAGGCCATTGAGTCAGCTCCACCATTCAATGAGATCAAAGCTGACCCGTTGATCGTCAACTTCACTTTCCCTTTCCCCATTCCCTTGATTCCCTTATTCATTAAAAATTTAATACTTTAATGACCCAACCTCAACAGACCGCTGTGATAAAGAATTCCACAGATAACAAAATTTGTTAGCTGAAGTCTTTGGAAAGTAATGATATGGAGGTGCCGGTGTTGGACTGGGATGGATGATGTTAGAAATCACACAACACCAGGTTATAGTCCAACAGGTTTATTTGGAAGCACTAGCTTTCGGAGCGCTGTTTCTTCATCAGGTGGCTGTGGAATATAAGATCATAAGACACAGAATTTATAGCAATAGATTACAGTGTCATACAGTGATATATTGAACAGTCTTGTTAAGTCTTTCATCTTTTAGACTGGTGTGCTGGTTTTGGTTCTTTAATATGTAAATCCCAGAATTTCTCTTCAGTCACATTCTCAAGATAACTTAAGGTTTTAAAACAAAAGGTGACACCTCAGCTCAGATAATGCCTTAAAGGTGTGAGGTTAGAGCCTGCATCCCAATCATAAGTCAGACTGGTTCTATTTCCAAAGTGGAATTTACAAAATGTTACACGGATTGACTGCCTGCAGGTTCTGCATATTTGAGCAAAATAGAATGTATCTGCAAATATAATTCTGAAAATACAAATTTACCTATAAACTTATGCATGCGTGATTAGCAAGGTTTTCCCTTGGAGTTTCTATACATAATGATCCAACTCAGGTGAATGAAGTGAGATTCTTGTCACTGCTAATCTTTTGTTAGTCTCATTCTATATTTTCTACACCAGTAGAAAATGTCACCCTGGTGCAGTGGAAGATGTTTTACTGAGACCATAACTGTATATTAAAGATAGGACAGACAGTGAAAGTTTTACTAACCAGCAGTAGTTGCTCACTTCTAGTTGCTGAAGTCAGACAAAATACCTTTTCTTGAAATTTTACATCTTTCACTCTGATCAACAAAAGCGAAGCCAAAGAAGGTAGCCATCTGTAAATATTTTGCTGACGTACATGCAGATTATTGAGGATTTAAGGATGAAAACCAGCAATTGTAATTTTTTTGCTGAATGACTTTGTTTTATTTTTCCATTCCAGAAGCTCTAAAGGCAATGGAGAAAGTGGCCAGTCATATTAATGAGATGCAAAAAATCTATGACGACTATGGCACAGTATTTGACCAGTTGGTTGCAGAACAGCCGGGAACTAAAAAAGAGGTAATACTGTTAGCATCAGCTACTTATTTCTTCCTCTTTTTGCCCCCCTTATGCTTCACACAGGTTACCATTTCGTGCCTCTGCATAGTGGACAGTCCTTGCAATTAAGCTGAGACCGTGAGTGTCGGCATACTGTAAAGACCGGGTAAAAGCAATGACTGCAGATGCTGGAAACCAGATTCTGGATTAGAGTGGTGCTGGAAACCACTGCTGTGCTCTTCCAGCACCACTCTAATCCAGATACTGTAAAGACATCACAGTCAAATCCAGTGTGGTCCTCAATCATACAATTCCATTTGGGTTTGTAAGTTAGCAATCCGATGTAAGAATCTTGACTGAATTTTCATTTCCTTAACAAAGCTTAAGAAACTGAAATCAATTCTCAGGTGTAACTGAGCCAAATAACTTCAGCATGAAATGGATATCAGACTTCCGGGTCTTGGTGGATGGTTTGTATCCTGAAAATCAAACCTGGATGAATTATTTTAGGCAATAACATGCAAGCAGACCCTTTAGAAATTGATTCATTAACATTCTTGGATATTACTATTTTCTGTCCAAGTATTAATGGATGGTAGTTAGAACCATTATTTTTAGAGTCTAAGGCATTCAAACCCCAGTCGAGTATGCCAGGGCTTTGGAAGTGTTCTTGTATCCCATGTGTGCATTCTGCTCTAGAATAATTCCACAAACTACTGACTGAAAATTAATACAAGCTAATGTTGTAATTCTGACATTGTCAATTTCATCAGAACATGTTCATTACGTAACACTCAAGATTAGTCCACTCATCTTTTGTTTAAGAGCCAGACCTCAAGGGAGATTCAGCTATATGTTCCCCTTACCCATGGAGAGTATGTTATCTGAATTCTGTTACATTCCTTTTTGCACTGACATCAAGTTTGGAAGGACAGGCAGATGATCAATAATTTAATACAGACTGTTCCATGTGCACATAGATGTACTCTAGTGTATTCTGTTTCATCACACTATTATCAACAAGAAAATTTGCACAAATTTAATTCACTCCTGATCTGATTTTGCCTTTAGAATCACAGAAACCCTAGAGTGTGGAATCAGGTCATTTTGCCCATCAAATCCACACTGACCCTCTGAAGGATATCCAGACCCAGCCCATTCCTATAACCCCACATTTCCCAAGGCTAATCCATCTAGCCTGCACATCCCTGGACACTTAGGAATTCAGCAAGATCAAATTCACCTTCCACTGAGCCAATGTTGTTGTCCTTGTCTTTGGCAGTCTTTTAGGGATTTGCTTTTGTTCTGGAGCTTAAATATTCAACTTGCTGTTTTAGGTCACAGAGCTTTCAATGGGTGAGCTATTATTATACTCTTCAGTTACCTGGTTAAATCCATTCCCATCCCTGAGTCGAATGAGGAAAGATCCTGAACTGACAGTCTTTGGTAAGTACTGAATGTGGGGTTGATTAAGGGTTTTCCTTGATTTAATTAAGCTTTACCAGATTGAGTGAGTAATATGCATAAACTCTCATTTATGGTTGAGAAAAAAGCAAATTCCCATTGGAGCAGCAAACTGAGTCCATGTGTATGTTTCTCAGTCCTCTGACCTGAGGATGCAAATGTGGTTCTGTTGTTTGAAAAGTATACAAAAGAAGTGCAAAATAATTATACTCCAGCTAGTCATAGAGATGTACAGTATGGAAACAACTCGTCCATGCCGACCAGGTATCCTAACCTAATCTGGTCCTATTTACCAGCACGTGGCCCATATCCCACTAAACCCTTCCTATTCATATACTCACTCAAATGCCTTTTAAATGCTGTAATTGTACTAACCCCCACCACTTCCTCTGGCAACTCATTCCATACACACACCACCCTTCGTGTTTAAAATGTTGCCCCTTAGGTCTCTTTTATACCTTTCCCCTCTCACCCTATACCTATGCTCTCTAGTTCTGGACCCCCCCACTCCAGGGAAAAGACCTTGCCTATTTATCCTCTCCATGCCCCTCATGATTTTATAAACCCCTAAGGTCACCCTTCAGCCTCTGATGCTCCAGGTAAAACAGCCCCAGCCTATTCCATCCTCTCCCTATTGCTCAAATCCTCCAACCTTGGCAACATCCTTGTAAATCTTTTCTGAACCCTTTCAAGTTTCATAACATCTTTCCGATAGGAAGGAAACCAGAATTGCACACAATGTTCCAAAATTGGCCTGACCAATGTTGTGTATAGCCACAACAGGACATTCCAACTCATATACTCTATGCTCTGTTCAATATAGGAAAACTTTTCCGATAGGAAGGAAACCAGAATTGCACGCAATATTCCAAAATTGGCCTGACCAATGTTGTGTATAGCCACAACAGGACATTCCAACTCATATACTCTATGCTCTGTTCAATATAGGAAAACTTACCAAATGCTGTCTTCACTATCCTATGTACTTGTGACTCCACTTTCAGGGAGCTATGAATCTGCACTTTAAGGTCTCTTGTTCAGCAACACTCCCTCAGATTTTACCATTAAGTGTATAAGTCCTGCCCTGATTTGTCTTTCCAAAATGCAGAACCTCATAATTATCTAAGTTAAACTCCATCTGCCACTCCTCAGCCCATTGGCCCATCTAATCAAGATCCCATTGTACTCTGAGGTGACCTTCTTTGCTGTCCACTACATCTCTAATTTTGGTGTCATCTGCAAACTTACTAACTAAACCTCCTGTGTTTACATCCAAATAATTCTATAAATTACAAAAAGCAGTGGACCCAGCACCGATTGTTGTGGCGCGCCACTGGTCACAGGCCTCCAGTCTGAAAAGCAACTCTTTAGTCTTTCTTCAATGGTGGGCAAATTGTTAGAATCAATCCTGAGATCAGATAAACTGACAATTAGAAAGTCATGGACTAGTCCGAGATAGTCACGGTGGATTTAAGGGAAAGCTGTGTCTTTTAAATTTGACTGTATTCTTTGAGCAAGTGACGAGGAGAATCAGAGGATGTTGTCTTTATGGATTTTAGTAAGACCCCACATGGCAAACTGATTAAAAAAAAGTAAAAACCCTTAGGATACAAGGTAATGTGTCAAAGATTCAAAGTAGGCTTAGTAACAGGAAACAAAGGGTAATAGTCGATAGTTGCACTTGTGAATGCAAAGCTGTTTGAAGTGGTGTTCTGCAGGGCTTGGTGTTGGGACCCTTGCTGTTTCTGTTATACATCGACGATTTCGATTTGGACTTGGACCTGGGGGGCACAGTTTGGAAATTTCAGACAACACAGAAGTTGGCCATGTAATGGAGTGTGGAGGATAGCTGTAAGCTCCAAAATGAGAGAAATTGGTTGGTGAAGTGGGTGAGAAAGTGGCAGATGGAGTTCAACTCAGTGTGAGGTAATGCATTTAAGGGAGGTCGAACAGTAAAATACATAAATGGGAATACACTGAGAGGGATAGATTAAGTGAGAATACCTTGGCGTGCAAGTGCATTGGTCCCTTAAGGTAGCAGTAAGGTAGATAAGGTTGTAAAGAAGGCAAATGGGGTGCTCTCATGCATTGACAGAGATATAGAATAGAAAAGTCAAAATTTCATGATTAAACTAAGACATTGGTGAAGCCACAGCTGGAGTATTGTGTGCAGTTCTGGTCACCACATTACGAGAACATAATCGCTGTGGAGAGACTGCAAAGAAGATTTACTAGAATTTTGCCAAGGCTGGGGAACTGTAACTATGAGGTGAGATTAAAGAAGTTGGAGTTGTTTTCGTTGGAACAGAAAAGGCTAAGTGTATGATTGAGATATACAAAACTCTGAGGGGATAAAGATGAAGCAGATAATAGGGACTTGAATCCTTTGGCAGTGTGTTCAAAAAACAGGAGTCATAGATTCAAGCTAAGCAGCAGAAGGGTAAGAGGGATGTGAGGAAAAACCTTTTTCTTTGAGAGTGGGTGTCTGGAATTTGCTATCTGAGATGGTGGTGGATGCAAAGACCCGGGTTCAATTCCTGCCTCAGGCGACCGACTGTGTGGAGTTTGCATATTCTCCCCGTGTCTGCGTGGGTTTCCTCCGGGTGCTCCGGTTTCCTCCCACAGTCCAAAGATGTGCAGGTCAGGTGAATTGGCCATGCTAAATCGCCCGTAGTGTTAGGTGAAGGGGTATGGGTGGGCTGCGCATCGGTGTGGACTTGTTGGGCCGAAGGACCTGTTTCCACACTGTAAGTAATCTAATCTAATCTCCATTCTTAAAAAAGTACCTGGATTTGGATCTTAAGTGCTGTAAGGTGCAGAGCTCTGTGCCGTGTTCAGGAAGATGGGATTAGAAAGGGCACCTGGGTGTCTTTGAGTTGGCATAGACATGATGGCAAAATTGGCCCCCCCTTCTATGCTGTATCATTTATATCATTCTATTTGGAAATTGGCAGTGTAGTGCAAAGCAACTGAAAATTTCTTAATTACTTTATGATGAGAGGTTGAAGTAGAAAAAAGCTTCAGATATCAACACCTGTTTGGCACAACAACTATCTTTCATGTATAAGTCTGGACAGGGGTGACCAATTGGCAGTAGAAAGAGATCACAGCCAAGCCCAATCATGTCCCCAACGAACATGCATACTTCCAGAATTAATCACCTAGATAATGATTAGACTGCAAACTTAAATCAATTTGCATCCTTGCCTTGTACAATCAGGCCACTCGTAGCAACATCTTCCCTTTATCACTGTTTTACACTTAAGATTATCAAATTTACTCCAGACATCTGGATGCCTGAGTTTCATAATACATTTATCCACTGAATTAGCAGGGAGCAAGCTGAGAATTTTTTTATTATTCATTCAGGGGCATGGGCACCACAAGTTAGGTAGGTAAGGTTGTAATGAAGGCAAATGGGCTGCTCTCATGCATTGACAGAGGTATAGAATAGAAAAGTCAAAATTTCACGATTAGACTAAGACATTGGTGAGGCCACAGCTGGAGTATTGTGTGCAGTTCTGGTCACCACATTACTAGAAGAACATAATCGCTGTGGAGAGACTGCAAACAAGATTTATTGCCCATTTATTGCCCATCCCTAATTTCCCAGATGTCAATTAATCAGTCACATTGCTGTTACATTTATATTTTTTAAAAATTGTGGTCTTGACTTTTGAGCAAAAAGATAAAAAAAATTTAGGATTGTCCTTCCTACAGTGTTACTATTTAAAATGCAGGTTGGGGAGAACCATGATGGCGGCAACCCAGAAAGTCTGAGTCTGTAGTGCTCTGTCCAAGACTCAGGCAAAGTGGGCTGCCCACCTCCACCACACCTGCCAAACCATTCAAAGTAACTTTTATTTAATACAGTTAGTCATTTTGCATCAAACCTGAGTAATTTGGTGCTTTGTTAAAATGACAGGCAGGAACCTCTCCCCCCACCCCCTCCCCAGCTGCAGCAGAGATGTCCGCCCCAGGGGACTTACCTACGGTGGCTAGTCTTGTTGTGTTATTACTAAGCTGGAAGAGAAAATCGACGTCTTCATAGAAGAGTCCAGAAGTAGGTGGGAATCGCTCTCGGTCGCACTGCAAAAGCACGACCGAAATATTGAAAAAAATCAAACATAGAATTGGAGGGGGCAGAGCTAAAGGCCCCGACCTCTGAGGTTGCTGCAGAATTAGCTGTGTTGGATCCAGACTCTCGAACAGCGAGTCCGGGCCTTAGAAGATCACATCCACCTCGAGAATCGGGGCCGTCAAAAAAATATTTGTTTGCTGGGCCTTCCCGAACGGTAAGAGGAAGGCCAGCTTGCAGTGTTTTTGGAGCAATGGCTCCCTCAGATGTTGAAGCTGGAGGCTGAATCAGGCCAGGTGCGGGTAGAATGAGCCCACCGGGTTGCAATACGCAGGCCCGGGTCAGGCCAGCGCCCCCGCCCGGTCCTGTTCCGGCTTCAATGTTACAGAGAGAAGCAAAGCTCCTGGAAGCCTCCGGAACCCTCTGGAAAGATCCCCAGGCCATGACATATAAAGGATCTAGGGTTATGCTGTTTCAGGATTTTTCCCCAGCTTTGGTCTGCAAGAGGAGGGCGTTTGATGAAATGAAGAAGCGTCTAAGGGACTTAAACATCCAGTACTCCTTGCGCTACCCAGCGATGCTGCGTTTTGACCACGAAGGATCTGTCTATAACTTTGGATCGCCGAAGAAGGCCAAGGAATTTTTGGACTCTCTTAAATAGATTGTAAGAATTAATCCGTGTGGTTAATGATACTGTAGGGGAGTACTCATTCTCATTTGGAAGAATCTCCCTTTCAAAACCTTAAGTCAGATAAAAGAAGAATCTGGACGGTACATACTGATTAAAGCCCTTATAAATGGAGAGGAATATGGATTTTGAATCTTTATTGTTCCCCGGCACATCCTTTCAAATTTATAATGGAAGCATTCTCCAAACTGATGGTTCTCGGGGCTCATTACACAGTTATAGGAGGAGATTTTAATTGCGGTATGGATTCGGAGATAGACAGGATACCCAGCAGTACTGCCGGTATATCCCCCAGATCCAGGCAATTGGCGGATTTGAATAAAGAGCTAGGATTGGTAGATGTGTGGAGGTGCCTCCACCCGAGTGTCACACCAGAATTGATATGTTTTTTGCCCCCTCTACCTTTTTGAATTCCATATTATCCTGCAAAATAAGTAATATAATTTCCGATCACACTGCAGTGTATATGGAAATCCAAGACTAGGAACAACGAGATGCCCCCCCCCCCGACATTGGCGTATGGATTCTTTCTTAATAAAGGATAGTAAATTCGTAAAATATTTCTCTCAAGAATTCAAAACTTTTTTTTGGAAATTAATTCAGGTAAGGCTAGTAACTCGTCGATGATGTGGGAGACCATTAAGGCTTATGCGCGGGGTCTGATCATTTCATACTCGGCGATCCAGAAAAAACATAAGGGAGAACAACAGCGTCTACTCGAGGCTCGCTTAAAGGCAGCTGAGACAGTGTACGTTGAT
Source organism: Chiloscyllium plagiosum (assembly GCF_004010195.1). Taxonomy (NCBI): domain Eukaryota; kingdom Metazoa; phylum Chordata; class Chondrichthyes; order Orectolobiformes; family Hemiscylliidae; genus Chiloscyllium; species Chiloscyllium plagiosum. The sequence continues at coordinate 66,580,281 of NC_057718.1, forward strand.
AGGCCCTCTGTTGCTAAATTACAAAGGATTACGGCCCTTAGGATAGTCCTGAATACCACGCTTATCCAAACAGCAAAGATTAATGAATATGGCGATAAGCCTGGTAGATACCTAGCGTTTCTCGCAAGGAAAAAAAAGGCCCCTCAAGTATCACGCCCATCAGGGAAAGTGTTGGTACTCTGACTCACAATCATAAAAGGATCAACACATTCTTTAGAAAGTTTTATTTTGATTTGTACAAATCGCAGGATTGTGAAGATAGAGCCAGGAAGATGGAGTCCTTTTTTAAAAGCCTGGCCTTTCTGGATTTAACCCCGGAACAGGTGTCGGTCCTGAATGCTCCCCTTACAACCCAGGAAGTACTTGATGCAATCAGGCAGCTTCAGAGTAGTAAAGCACCTGGTCCAGATGGATTTCAGCTTGAATTCTACCAAGAGTTTACAGGAGTATTAGCTGGTCCACTTCTGGACATGTACAACTACTCATATAGTCAAGGCTGTCTCCCGCAAATATTTCTCTCATTTTCAAAAAAGGAAAGGACCCAGAAGATTGCACATCATACAGACCAATATCTTTGCTAAATGTAGATTTTAAAATTCTTTCTAAAACATTAGCATTGAGGCTAGAGAGGGTATTGCCATATATCATATTAGAGGACCAGACTGGGTTTATCAAGGGCTGTAGACCATCTAATAATATTAGAATGGTTTTGAATGTGATTAAGTCTGTCATCAGGAAAGAATACCAGGAATAGTAGTCTCATTGGACACTGAAAAGGCATTTGACAGGGTTGAATGATCATACCTGTTCTATAGACTGGAAAGGTTTAGCGTTGGAAAGGTATTTGCTAAATGGGTCTCAATATTGTATAATGACCCCAAAGCAGCCATGATCACCAATGGTTTAGGCTCGGATAGCTTCAGTGTGGGTAGGGGCTGCCGTCAGGGATGTCATCTCTCTCCATTACTATTCACACTAATAATTGAGCCATTAGCAGAAGCTATACGGGCTGATTCTAATATAACGGCCCTGGGGGTTGGCACGGGTAAACATAAAATTACCCTTTATGCAGATGATGTTCTCCATTTTCTTAGTAATCCTTTGATGTCCGTGCCCCACCTGATCAAAGTTTTAATTTATTTAGTGCATTCTCAGGTTACAAAATTAACTTATCAAAATCGGAGGCCATGCCGATGGGTGGTCTCGCTAGTATGTCCCACTTATTGGATAGATCTCATTTTCCTATTCGGTGACCTCTGGAGGGTTTTTTATATTTAGGTATTTTTATCACCCCAGTATTTGGCCAGCTGTACAAGGTCAATTTTGTGCATTTACTGGAAAGGATAAGGCCGGACCTTCAACGTTGGGGGGATCTTTCAATTTCTTGGCTAGGTAGAATAGCTCTAATTAAAATGAATGTCTTGCTCTGTCCCTTATCCCCTATGAGAATGCTCCCAGTGATGCTGCCAAGGTCGGCGTTGCTCAGATTATATGGTTGGCTTGGTTCTTTCATCTGGAATCATAGACGGCCCCTCATTAAGTTAAAGAAGCTACAGCTTCCACATGCAAGGGGAGGGCTGGATTTTCCAGACTTTAGGAAGTATCAGCTGAGTTCTCTATTAAGCTACATAGCCGATTGGGTCTCGTCTGACCTGCAATCAATCTGGCTGGACATCGAGGCTTCTCAAGCAAAGTGACCGCTTATAAAAATAAGATGAAAGTCATTATGGACCATTGTAAAAATCCTATAGTATTAAACACAATTAAAGCCTGGAAGATGATGCGGCAAAAAGAGGGTAATTCACATAAAACCTCCCCTTATACTCCTATAGTAGGGGCATGGGGTTTTCAACCCGGGCTCTCAGATGCCACATTTAAATCCTGGAGGTACAGGGGGTATCCTCCTGTTTAGAGGGTCTGTTTGATGAGGGGGTATGATGTCTTTTGGACAGCTGCACCAGAAATTTGGACTACCTAATGGAGACCCCTTTTGATACTTCCAAATTCGAGATTACATACAGAAGAAGACTACGTTATTAGATAGCCTTTATAAATCAGATAGGGAATGAAAAGTGTTGTGGCCAATGGGTTTACCCTCGGTCAGCACTCTCTACCATTTATTACATAATGAAGTTTCGGAAGATATGGAACGATTGCTTAGAACATGGGATCAGGAATTGGGGTTGGAAATATCCACAGAAATATGGGACGACATCTGGGAAAATGACAGAAAAATCTCCACCTGTAATAGAACCCATGTCATTCAATTAAAGATACTCCATAGGATTCATATAGCACCGGAACAATTGGCAAAATTTAGGGCAGGAGCATCTCCAATGTGTCCCAAATGTAAAATAGAGGTGGGCACTCTCACACACTGCTTGTGGACATGTCATAAGATCTGCAAATACTGGGTCAGAGTAGCAAATGCTTTGATAGAAATCTTGGGAGCGGCAATTAGAGTAAATCCAGTATCTCTTTTCCTGGGCTTTTCGAGTTTGCCTTCCCTGGATGTGCACGGGAGGAAATTATTCTCCATTCTCCCATATTGTGCAAAAAGAATATCTAAGTAAACTGGGTAGCTGAGGGCCCTCCAGGACTTTCGAATTGGTATAGGTTGGTCATGGAATGTATTCCCCTTGACTTTCTTACAAATATGATGCACCAAAAAACTGAATTATTCTATAAAATATGGCAGCCCTTCCTGAATTATATAGATAGATATTTCGGTCATTCTGTCAAGGGCTTTCATCTAGCTGTGGTAGCGGTTCTGGCTGGTCCGGGGGCCTTTGGGGGAGGAATCCCGCATGAATACGGGATTTATCACGACTTGATGTGAATTCGTTCCGAGCATGTACTTCACAATTTAATTACTATGTTATCTTTATTTTCTCTTGAGTAATGTAAGATATTTTATTATATGCTCTTTTTAGTTATAGGTTAAATTAGTGGTTAGTTGAGTTTTGTTTTGTTTTGTTTTTCTTCTTTATCTCTTTTTGTTATTAAGTTTTGGTTATTATTTATTTAATATTTAATTGTATATTAATGTTTGTATTTATGTGTATTATTTTGTAAGTTTGTAAAAACATGTTAAATTTTCAATAAAAATATCTTAAAAAAATGCAGATTATATCTTTACATTTTACTAATCCACCCATGGACAAGAATAAAGGAGAAACAATGGAAATATTTCAAAAAATCTATTCCTTTATTTAAAATGCAGTTTTCAGAATTTTACTTTTATTTTGGTAGAGAGAAACATGGCTTTGTTCTGTATTTATAATTAACTTCAAGATTTTGTTCACCTCTCTTTTCTAGCAACTAACATTCTGCTTAATTGTGAATGTGTCACTCCTACAACTCATATTAAGCTTTATTTAAATCAACAGCCAGAAGGCTGAGATTAACCACTATGTCTTTTTCATTCCCTAGTTTTTAAGCGAGCTGTCATTCTGGTGTATAAGGAGCTCTACAAATTTAAAAAGAAAACCGTAAGTGACACATTTAACTCTTATCAATGCATACACAGTGCCTTTTTTTTGGCATGGACCTTGCCCTTCCTTGTACAAGTATTCTCTAATTGGGTTTAAATTTTTGACTACCATAATTTGCCTTCTTTCCTAGGGAACAGTACCACGCTCCGCTTACATCCTTGGTGATATCGATCAGTTTAAATTCAGATGGCTGATTCCACTGTCAGCTCTTCAGGTCAGATTGGGAAATGCTGCAGGTAATTCAATTCAGTGATTGAAATTAAATTGCAAACCTTAGATAAATTACCCCATAAAAGACTCTTTAACAAAGTGAAAGAAAGGGCAATGAGGGGACAAGTGTCAAATGGATTGCTGGCTGATTTCAGCACAGTGTGTTGAACGAAGGGCTGATGGAGTTTGACTCTGATGAGTGTGAGGTAATGTGTTTAGGGAGGTCAAACAGTAAAATACATGGAATGTACTGAGGGGCATAGATGAAGTTAGACATCTTGGCGTGCAAGTGCACAGGTCCTGAAAGGTAGCAATGCAAGTAGATAAGGTTATAAAGAAGACATTTGGAATGCTCTTATTCATTGGCAGAGGTATAGAATACAAAAGTAAGGATATAAATATGAAATAAGACTCTGATGAGGGCACAACTGGAGTATTGTGTGCAGTTTTGGTCTACATAATTATTGCCCATCCCTAACTTCCCAGATGTCATTTAAGAATCAGCCACATTGCTGTTACATATACGTTTTTAAAAAAATTGTGGTCTTGACGTTTGAGCAAGAAGGATAAAAATGGTTAGGGTCGTCCTTCCTACAGTGTTACTACTTTAAAATGCAGGTTGTATCTTTACATTTTACTAACCCACCCATGGGCAATCATAAAGGAAACTAAATAGAAATACATGGACATAATTGCTCTGGAGAGAATGCACAAGATGGGGATTGTTTACATTAACAATGGACTATGGAATTAAAAGACCAAATTCTAAGTTTTCAGAAGGCACTAAATTGGGAGGTTGTAAACACTGGAGAGGATTCATCAAATGATAGAATGATATTAGTAAACTGACAGAATGGGTTAATAATTGACAAATTAAGTTCACCAATAAAAGTGAAGTAGGAAGATGTGTACATTTTGTAGAAGGAATAGTGAGGTCAGAGTTTACATGTAAAGTGCAAGTTTGGGTGAGGCAGAGAAACAAAGGGATCTCAGATGTAGTTAAGCTGTCACCAAAGGTTGCACCACAGGTTAGCAATGTAAAAAAAAATAAATTAAATATTAGACTTTCCTTTATACAGGGATGGAATTGAAAAATGGGAAGCTATGCTAAACCTGTATCGGGACCAGGGATATGTGCATTAGGCAAGATTTGACAGGCTGTTTTTTTGTTTTAAAATAAAGAGACTAAGGGGTACCAATGGAGTTGTTTAAATCATGATAGAGTTTTGACAGAGTACATAGAGAAAGCATGTTTCCTCTTGTGCGGAAGAACATGACTGTAGGCCATCAATATAAAAAAAAAATTCAATATAGATTTCAGAAGAACCTTCTTGACAAAACAAAATGGAACTCAATTGAAGTGAATATGATAGATGTATTTAAGGGGAAGCTGAACAGCATTTTGGGGAGATTCCAATATCAGATTTAGGAGCACACCAATAGGGCAGGTTCAGGTACAATACCAACATGAACTAGTTAGACCAACTGGCCTGTTTATTTGCTGTATATCTTTTGAAATTTTAAAAAATATAATCCTAGTGCCCTATTTACATCCGTACAGTTCTGTGAAGCATTTCATGGATTTGGTTTGTTTTTGCATACTTTTTTTCCTTAAACAATGATTTGTTAGTCGCCAGTAAGATATAGTTATGGATCAAGACTGCTTTGTTCCTCTGATCTATGATAGTGGAACACAAGGAATGTCATCGGAAGTAACAAACATCGGTAGTAGTGGATTGATGAAGTAGTATGTGAAGGCAGTCAGTTTGGCTTTTGTATACTGTTTGCCTACATAGTTGTCAGTTTCATGATAAAAGGTAATGGTAGCTGAAAATGTGTTGCTGGAAAAGCGCAGCAGGTCAGGCAGCATCCAAGGAGCAGGAGAATCAACGTTTCAGGCATGAGCCCTTCTGCAGCCCTCACTTTCTCCTAAAAGGTAATGGTACTAATGTGTTGGCTATGGTAGATGAGAGGATTAAGACATTGAGTAAATTGGTTTTCAAAGATAGTACAAGTTAATAGAATAGTGCAATGTAAGAAGATTTTCTGACTACTTATGGTCCATTTTGCAATTACATTGAAACCAAATCTCCTCACGACAGTATTTTAAGGGGAGTGATTTAATATAAATGCACCCCACATAATCAATAAAACTTTATTTTCCACAATTAAATTTATTTTTAAGCTCTTTTGTGCCCAAATGTATGACAATACAAGCAAGCATTTTATTCTAACTGTTGAAAAGTCCTCCACAGAGCTATAACTATTTTTGTAAAACAGCATAGAAATTGATTTTACCAGCAGTAACCTTCAAGAACCATTCCAATTAATTCCATGAATGTGATTTGAGTTTTCTGTAAGACCTGATTATTTTAGAGGCCATTGCAGCTTTTTAAGGGTCTTGGTTTACAGCTCTTGTTCCAGAAACTCCAGAATCAGGAAGTGGCATAAAAACATTGCAAGAGACATTTTCATTCTGCAGTTGCCTTCACTAATTGGTTCTCTTTTTGTTCAGGGACAGACACCAACTGCATCTGGGAATTAATCCACACTAAATCTGAATTAGAAGGACGGCCTGAAACAATTTTTCAGTTGTGTAGCAGGTAACTTGAATACTGCCTTTCAGTATGTAAGATCACCTTCCAGAAGGGTTTTAAATATGACTTCTTATGGACTTAACTTTTCCTATGCTGTACAATGTTATTATCTTCAAAGAGTTGTATGAGTCTGTTATAACAATATCTCTTATCCACCACTTATCCATCGTTAAAAGTTTGGGAGTTAACCACTCACTAATCTATGGAACCATTAGTCCAGAGTTTCCGATAGCCAGGCATTCGTTATTCCAATATAATGTGAGCTGTGCACAAGGCCCTGCAGAGTCCTCATTGTACCAGACTCTGGAAAAAATTGCCCTAGAAATTGAAAATTATCCTTTATGCCTGGAGCTCCCAATGTCTTCATTTAAATCAGAGAATTTGAAGGGTTCTGATGGAATTGAGTAAATAATTACTGAGGAAAAAGTTAGATTGTTAATTCCATGGTCTAACCTAGTTCCATGGTCCATGTGTAACTATTCAACTGGCCCTACACTTTCTCAGACTGTAACCAGAACCACCCACCAGCAGATATCCCATGGTGCCAGACACACTCCCTGTTTTCCCTCAGCTAGAGATGGGTCTCATTCCATACTCCGTCCTTCAGTGCTGTTGGACACACACACACTCCCTATTTTCTGGTTCTGCCCTCTCTACCTCCTTCCCCCCCCCCTGCCCTATGCTGGAGTTGCATCCACTTTCCCAGCTCCACAGTTGACCATCACGCCCCAATGTCTTACACCCTAACCATCTGGCTTTCTATCCCTTATTCCCTGCCCAGATTGCAACCTACTTAACTGGGAACTTGTCCAACCTACTCCTACCCCTGGTCTGACCGGCACCCTACTACCTCTAAAACTAACTGATTGATTGCTTTCCTGCTAGTGGGGTTCCTAAATGGTATCAATTGTTATTTTTTCACATATATATTTTCCAAGTGTTCAGTCCCTTCCACTCCTTGTCCGAACTTCTGATTTACTACTCTGCTTATTGCCATGACCTATTTATATTTTTGTTGCTTGCCAAGTATTCTGCCTTTTGCACTTCAGATTTTCACTGGCTTTTCAAGCTTAAGTATGCTGTGAAGTCTGCTTCTCTTTTTAGGATTTCCCCCACTTGATCACTGGTCTGCCCTCATAGATCACACTTTATCCATGTACTGTCGTTGGGCTTCAGGATCATCTTATCACTAGTCTCTAGTCCTGTGGGTCTGGTTACCACTGCTATTATTTGAAATTTGAGGTCTGCATTCTTGAGTTAACAGCTTTCCAGAAGGAGACTGAAGTGTTGAGCAACATCATTATTACTTGAGGTGTCTGCTTTGCAGATAGCAAGATTAGACATAGCTGAATCCCTGCCTAATGGACAATGATGTCATGTGATCTGACTTTTAAAGTGACAGTCCACCAAACTTGCATATATACATAGTACAATCATTTACAAAGCATTTAGGGTATAGGTTTGATATCCAAAGCATGCTAAGGGAGGACATACTGCTGAAGACTGAGGCTTAAGTCCAATATGGTCTACAAGCAGATGACATCGCTGCTTTCACACAAGATCAGTAGCTATTCTTAAAATGAAGAAAACTTTACCCGAACCCATAGGGAACTTTTTTTTGTGCTGAAAGTAAGCTGAACGTTGTGTTCTGGGAGAAGTATCAGTAATGTGGTGTGAAGGTGAAATTCATAGGGAATGTAGTTTTCAATGTTGCATCAAAACTAGCATTAAGGTTTGCATTCTGGATTTTATTAGACTTGATCTATCCTGTGAGAATAATTATTGGGCTAAATTGTAATGGAAATGTAATTGTGTTAATAGAATACACCACTACTAATATGCAAATCAGTCATCAGCTCTCCGGATTTGAAATAAGAACCTACAGTTGTTGTCCCCCTGCCTCTGGTTTCTTAACTCATCTTGATCTTTTCATTGAGAACTGTCAGTATGACATTGCCTGGCTTAAATTCTCTGCTCTCTACTAACTAGTCTTCCTCTGAACCTGCTAACTCTATACCATTAAGTCCAACCGTAACATTGTTTGTCTGCAGGTCTGATAACATACTGCTGTTCTTGTCTGGTGTATTGATACCTTGCAGAGGTGGAGTGCTAAGTCTCCGAAATTTGTTTCTTTTCTCCTAGACTTTGGTGATAGAGCCAAACATCAAGCCATTGTTTCCTAGACTATCATTGACCCCATCTTCCTTTGGAGATGTTCCCTTCATGGTTACTGACCTCTTAGTCCACTAACCCTGTTCAGCCTAATTCTACCTTATTCCAAAAATGCATAATAATAGGGCTGTCATTTTTAGCTGTTGTTGTCCTACTGAACTGACTTTTTTTCTTCCTTTTCTTCCCTTGTCGACTCTTTCTATCTTGCATGTGCAATTATTTGATGCCATACATTTCACTAACTTTCAGTTTCTTGGCCATGGCCATTTTCACTTGTCTCTCTGGGTTTTCTGCTTCATTCTTGAAAATTGGCCAAATCAGTCACCATCCAACGCTGATCCATCTCTGCCTGATCATGTTCTCTCCAAGAAAATTTTCTCCTTTAAATTGACTCACTTTCTCCAAAAATAAAGTGCTTTTCCCTAGTGATATTTTTGTTTCTTTGCGAGATTCAGACAAGTCTTTATTCCAATCCTACTCAAGCTATCTCCCCTAGATCTTTTTTGCCTAGTATATTGATGACTGCTCTCACTGGATCTGAAAATTGTATCAACTTAGCTTCTAATTTCCACTCATGTCCCATCATCATTTTCAGCACTTGCTTCATTTCTTTGGCTCCATTGTCTATTAATTAAAAAGCCACTGACTTCTCCAGTTAGTTCAACTATATTTCTTTATAGCTTGCCTCCTGTAAACTTTCAGTCTCCCAGTTTCTTCTTTTCTACCATGTGAATTTGTGCATTATCAAAATAGACAAGTTTTCTGTGTCATCTTCTCTCTCCACTGAAGACACTAATCTAATTAATCATCCAACTCAGTACCCTGTTCACACTTTCTTCCCATACCTGTTAATCCCTTTAGCACTAAGAACTATAATTCCTTCTTGAAAATATTCAATGTTTTAGCCTCAAACATTCTTTGTGGCAGAGAATTCCACAGGCTCACCACTCTCTGGGTGAATTTCTTCTCATCACGGTCCTAAATGGCCTACCCCATATCCTTAAACTGTGAACTCCCCAGTCATAGAGATGTACAGCATGGAAACAGACCCTTCGGTCCAACCCGTCCATGCTGACCAGATATCCCAACTCAATCTAGTCCCACCTGCCAGCACCCAGCTCATATCCCTCCAAACCCATCCAGATGCCTCTTAAATGTTGCAATTGTAACAGCTTCCACGACTTCCTCTGGCAGCTCATTCCATACACGTACCACCCTGTGTGTGAAAAAGTTGCCCCGTAGGTCTCTTTTATGTCTTTTCCCTCTCACCCTAAACCTATGCCCTCTAGTTCTAGACTCCCCGACCCGAGGGAAAAGACTTTGCCTGTTTACCCTATCCATGCCCCTCATAATTTTGTAAACCTTTATAAGGTCACCCCTCCCTCAGCCTCCAACGCTCCAGGCATTGGGACCATTCTTCCTGTGTTTACCCTGTCCAATAAGTAGCACCCTAAAGGCTGGGACATTTTTCTTTGGAACAAAGGAGGTTGAGAGGTATGAATAGAGTTGATGGTAGTTATCTTTTCCCTGAGATGCGGAATTTCAAGACTAGAGACCACATTTTTAAGGTGAGAGCTGAAAGGTTTAGAAAAGACATGAGGCAAATTTTTTACAGAGGGTGGTTCAAGTGTGGAATGAACTTCCTGAGGAAGTGGTGGATGCAGGTACAAGTTGCACTGTTTGAGACATTTGGATGGATATGGGCCAGGAGTAGGCAGATGGGACTAGTTTAGTTTGGGATTATGGTTGGCATGAACAGGTTAGACGGAAGGGGTCTGTTTCTGTGCTATGTAACTCTGACTATGATAGTTACAGGATGCTTGCCTTTATCAGTCATAGTTAAAAATCTCACAACACCAAGTTATAGTCCCACAGGTTTGTTTGGAAGTACTAGCTTTCGGAGTGCTGCTCCTTCAGGTAGCTGTGGAGCAGGATCATAAGACACAGAATTTATAGCAAAAGATTACAATGTCATGCAACTGAAATGATATATTGAACAGTAATCGTTTGCTATAAATTCTGTCTTATGATCCTGCACCACATCTACCTGATGAAGAAGCAGCACTCCAAAAGCTAGGACTTCCAAATAAACCTGTTGGACTATAACCTGGTGTTGTGATTTATAATTTTGTCCATGACAATCCAATACTGGTACCTCTGCATCATGTTTATCAGTCATGGCATAAATTAAGTATGAGAGGTCATGTTGCACCTGTATACAACTCTGGTTAGGCCACAACTGGAATATTATGTGCCATTCTGGTTATTACGCTCCAGGAAGGATGTGATGGAGGGAGTGCAAATGATGATGCCTGGATTGTAGCATTTCCGCTACAAAGAGACACTGAATAAGCTTTGGAGCAGAGTAGTTACAGATCTGTAAAATGAAGGGCATCACCAAGGTGAGGAGAAAGCAGCTGCTACCCTTACGCATAGTGTATAATCATAAGGGAATATAATTTGAGTGAAAGGTAGGTGGTTTACTGGAGATTTGGGAGAAAAAAAGTATTCATGCAATGTAGTGATTGTCTGGAATGCACTACATGGGAGGATAGTTAGATGGGAAACCTCTATCTTTTAAAAAATACTTGGATGAGCACTTGAAATGTCATAATATTCAAGGCTATGGCCCTAGTGCAAATAAGTGGGTAGCACAGGTAGTAATATATTTTTGAGGCTGAAGGGCCTCTTCTGTACTATATTATTCTGATATTTTGTATATATTTATGTAACAGAAATTATTTTATTTCCAGTGATCCCGAGAGTAAAACAAACATAATTAAAGTGATACGTTCAATTCTGAGAGAGAATGTTCGCCGCAATATGACCAAGTCAGAAGTGCCATTTGAGAAACTGAATAAAGATCATATAACTCCTCTGAGAAACAGAGTGCCATCCTCTGCTAAAATTGGTAAGAAAACCAGTGCTTAGATTTCACTGTCACAAAAGCTAAATTCATTTGGAATTATGTAATCTAATTTTTCTTCGATCAATATTTTATTTATAAATGTCATTTAATAGATTGTCAAGGCTTTATATGTGAGAGAATGACATCTGTTTGTAGGATGGTATATTCAATTAACTTTTAATCATCTTTCTAGCTTTTCTTGATCCTCCTTGTCCTAATTCATTTTATCCTGTCATCTCCCTTCAAAATAGGGACTGAGTTTGCACATTAGTAATTTATACTCTGTAATAAAACCAGTTTTTAAAAAAAGTGCAGGATGAAACCCTGGAAGAATTTCACATGAACCCCAAGTTATATGCAGACTTAAAACAAATTACAAACTAGATTGTAATAGTTAAAACTGTTTAATATTGTGATTTGTTCTTTTCTTCAGCATCAACACGAGCATCAAAGTTGTTCAAACATTCTCCATCTTATTGGAGTCAGGACTCTGGGAGGAGTAATGCTGTTGATTCTGACGAATGTAGCCTGAGCAGTGGAACACACAGCAGTGGCTGCCATACCTCGGAGAGTGGACTGGAGCACAGTAGTCTTTCGTATCCAAAGCAAGAACACAGTAGTGCAGAGGAACAACAGGAAGATGAAGTAAAAGAATCAGACATTTTGAGTGATGCTGAAGATTGCTGCAAATCAAAGGATGAGACTTTGGCAAATGAAATCAAAGAACAATTTGAAAAATTGCAAATTGATGTTGATAAAGTGGATGTAGAGCAGGCATCAAACAATAACCATCTGGATACAGAAGAGGTGGAACAAACAGATGGTCACCCCAGGCTTGTGCGAGGCCACTTCTGTCCAATCAAAAGAAAAAGTACCAGTACAAAGAAAAAAAAAGGAAGTCTGTTGCCCATGCACAAGCACAACCGATCTCTAGATAGTCAATCTGATGGGCCAAATGTTGACTTGAATTCTGTTTTGGAGAGAGAGTTTAGTGTCCAGAGCCTAACTTCTGTAGTTAATGAAGACTGCTTCTATGAAAACATTGAAAGTAACTGAGAGCCTTAGACTCAGCATCTCAAATGAGTGCTGCTGTGCATACAATGATCAGGAATTGTAGTTAGTTTATTGTCTTGTCTTTATTTTAAATCTCCAAGTTATACTGTTCTGGTCAGTTTTCAATTTTTGGAAGTAAATATTAAGTTTTCTAAAGAAAAGGAATGTTTAGTTTGCCTTACTGCTGTCTACACTAAGACCACAGCCTCAAAAATATAGACTTAATACTTGTTTTCGTTAAAGAAAATAATTAGCATATTAGCCAATAGTTTCAGTTGTGTCAAATAAAATTGTTTAGTTTCTACAATACACTAATTTTGTATTGGAATTAAGGCAGGTATTGAACAGCTAAAGTAATATTTTCAGGAAAGGTTAAATTGCTTATTTTAATAAGCTATAAATCTTAATTTTATTTATGGATGGAAAATATTGGTTTACATTATAGCATCAAGATAATGGAATTTATTCCATTGTGTCTGGTTTGAGTTTTTAGAAAGCAAAGTATGGCACTGTTTTCTTTTATCTGTTTGCCAAGATAAACCTCTGGTGCCCTGACACACACACTCTACATATTTAACAGTTTTCAGCACTACAGCTTTTGTAGGGGCTGCAGTAATGCATGTGCCTCTTCATGCTCACATTCTTAAGGTGTCTTTTCGCTTTGTACATAAACTTTGGAGATTGTGTATATTGTAATTTTATGAAAACTGCATTGTAAAACTAGTTTTAACTGGTTATATTTTGTATCCTTTTGAATGACTACTTGACATCACAGGCTGAAAAAAATGTTGGACGTGAAATAAATATGCTCGTTGTATTCCAGATGTCTGCTGTTCTATTGATGAAATTAAGAAAGTTGTCATATTGTTGCCAAAGTATCTTGCCTCAAAGGGCTAAGTCTAATCAAATTTAGAATATTTATATAAGTTTGATTAACTGAAGGATATTTTGGGAACAAATCCTACTTCACACAATATATTAGAATTTTTTAAAAAAATTTAGAGTTATTCTGAAATAGAAGAATGTATATTCCCTAATTTTGCTTGTGCTGATTGGAGGCTTGGGTAAATTGAGTGATTCCATAATGGTTGCTCTCAGAAGTGGCTGATGACACCTTGGAGGAAAATGTAAGATTTGATTTTTATTTTAAATCACAAAATATCCATCATAGGATTACATGTGTAATTCACTTCAGCAACAACTTGCATTTATGTAGTGTCTTTAATAAAATATCCAATGCTGTTTTATAGATATTATAAAGAAAACCTGACACTGAGGTATATCAGAGATATCAAAAAGATTGGTGGAAAAGACAGCTTGGTCTTTGGAGGAAAATTGGGTAAGGAGATTCTAGAACAGAGTATATGTGTGAGAGGCCAGAGTTACAAGATAGAGAAGGGGACCCACCAGACTAACTTAACCCTCATTTTTAAAATTTTGAAATTGTCACAAACCTGGAGCTAGGGTAGGTCAGTGAGCACAGGGATAGTGAAGAAAAGGCATTTGTCACAAGCTTTGCCACTGCTATCCTATCTTAAGTTTATAGAAATGCTGTATGCTTACCTTTGGGCAAGGCGGCCAAGGTTCAAATCCCACCTGCTCCAGAGGTGCAATACCATCTCTGAATTTTTCTTGCTAATGAAGCTGTTCAATGAATTTTTGAGAGCACTGTAGAGATCAAATATGCTATCCATCAGTGCCATTATGATGCAATCAGTATGCTGAATTGAGCTTGTGAGATAAACAGCTGTAATTAAACTTGCTCTTTGGTCAATTGATGCATCAATATGCTATCTGTATAATCCAAACTCTGGAGATTTTCAAAGCTAGTTTAACCTCAAGGTTCAGTAGAGGGAGGCGAAGAAAAGAAATTAATGTAATTTGGTACAAGTGAGCATACCAATCTCTACAATCCTTACTGCACAATCTGTTGTAAACTCAACCACGTATCATAATATCTTAGGAATGTATCCAATACTATTTGTCTTTGCCCTCAGCCACTCATCCCACCTCAACTAGCTATCTTGAATATTTCCTGAACACTGGTCCATGCTTTTGAACTCGAAATTTTAACAGCTTCTTCTCAGGTACTGATATCTGTCTGGGAAGCTACAGCCATAAACCCATATTTATAAAAACTATTGGTCAATGTATTAACATAAGTACAAAATGAACGCAGTTTGAAATCACCAACATAATTTACCTCATTATTCAGCCTCAGAGCTTTTCTGCTATATTGCCCATGAATACACTGGATAAAACAGTGCAGTCCCTAAAAATCAGCTTTCAATTCCTTCTATTGCAAATGCATAGTGCTTTGCCCAAGTTAGATGTAAACCATTCTAATGGAAGCATTTTATTTGAGATGATATATTATAAAGCAGATCTTAAGAGCATTTTTATTGAATGTCAATTTGATATAGCCTTAGTAACTAATACAAATATCCAGATTTTCGAAGTTTTAACCTTCGCTTATCTCACATTTCTCTGATTATTTGGTTTATGCGAAAGCTTCTTTTGTCGTAATTCTTCTCTGAAGTCGTAAGTGAAAAGATTTTGGTTTTCACTGCACAGTTGGTTATACGCATCACAAAGAGCTCTGAACTGAGGTATCGAAAGTTCACCTGGTCTAAGTGTAGGGTCAACATCAGCAATACACAGCATTTGTTCCGTTAGCTGTAATCTCTGAGCTTCAGGAAATAAAGTTCTAAAAAGAACAAAACAGGTATTAAATACATTTTTTAGGAACATATTCCTAACAATTTTTGCTTTGATGTATAAAAGTTAAAACTAAAAGTGAATGCTTGGTAATGTAATTATGAGAGTTGAACAGTCCTTGTCGGCCAGATTGAAGCGTCAACTCTGCTCATTTTAGCCAACCTGGTGCTTATCTGTGGGAATCAAGTAGGATGCATCTATTGGAACAGAATGTTTTTACAAGATGGTGGTGCCACTATTTAAGAAGGGTGGTAAGGACAAGCCAGGGAACTACAGACCACTGAGTCTGATGTCGATGGTGGGCAAGTTGTTGGAGGGAATCCTGAGGGACAGGATGCATGTATTTGGAAAGGCAAGGATTGATTAGGAATAGTCAACATGGTTTTGTGTGGGGGAAGTAAAGACTCAAACTTTGTTACTTCTTCAAAAAAACCTAATCAAGAGGATTGATGAGGGCAGAGTGGTAGATGTGATCTATATGGACTTCAGTAAGGCATTTGCCAAGGTTCCCCATGGGAGACTGATTAGCAAGGTTTGACCTCCTGGAATACAGGGAGAACTAGCCATTTAGACACAGAACTGGCTTGAAAGTAGAAGACAGAGGGTAGTGATGGAGGATTGTTTTTCAGATTGGAGGCCTGTGACCAGTGGAGTGACATAAGGATCTGTGCTGGGTACACTACTTTTCATCATTTATATAAATGATTTGGATGTGAGCATAAGAGGTATAGCTAGTACATTTGCAGATGACGTCAAAATTGGAAGTGTAATGGACAGCGAAGAAAGTTACCTCTGGTTACAATGGGATCTTGATCAGATGGGCCAATAGGCTGAGGAGTGGGAAAGGAAATCATAGCAGGACCTATATACTTAATGGTAAGGTCCTAGGAAGTGTTGCTGAACAAAGAGACCTTGAATTGCAGGTTCACAGCTCCTTGAAAGTAGAGTCACAGGTAGATAGATAGGATAGTGAAGGCGGTGTTTGGTATACTTTCCTTTATTGGTCAGAGTGTTGAGTACAGGAAGTGGGAGGTCATGTTGTGGCTGTACAGGACACTGGTTAGGCCACGTTTGGACTAATTGCATGCAATTCCGGTCTGTTTTCTATTGGAAAGACGTTGTGAAACTTGAAAGGGTTCAGAAAAGATTTACAAGGATGTTACCAGGATTGGAGGACTTGAGCTACAGGGAGAGGTCGAATAGGCTGGGGCTGTTTTCCCCAGAGTGTCCAAGGCTGAGGGGTGACTTTATAGAGGTTTATAAAATCATGAGGGGCTTGGATAGGATAAATAAACAAGGTCTTTTTCCTGGGTGGGGGAGTCCTAAAGTAGAGGGCAAAGGTTTAGGATGAGAGGGCAAAGATACAAAAGAGACCTAAGGGGCAACGTTTTCATGGAGAGGGTGGTATGTGTATGGAATGAGCTGCCAGAGGAAATGGTGGAGGCTGGTACAATTGCAACATTTAAAAGGCATCTAGATGGCTTTATGAATAGGAAGGGTTTGGAGGGATATGGGCCAGCTGCTGGCAAATGGGACTAGATTTGGTTGGGATATCTGGTCGGCATTGACGATTTGGGTCTGTTTCCGTGCTGTATATCTCTATGACTTTATGAGAGACTCCTTCTTGATGAGCGACCATAATATGACAATTCTTCATCAAAATGCAAAGTAAGGTAGATGATTCTAAGAATAGGGTCCTGAATCGTAATAAGGGAAACTATGATGGTATGAAATGAGAGTTTGTTCTGATGGATTGGGAAATGTTATTAAAAAGAATGACAGTGGATAGACAATGGCAAACCTTCAAAGAGCAAACACAAAAAAGTTTATTCCTATTGGGCACGAGTCGAAAGACAACATGGTTTACAAGGGAAGTTAGAGATAATTTGCTGTAAAAAGAAAGCATACAAATTGGCAAGAAAAATAAGCCCAAAGGAATAGGAACAGTTCCAAAACTCCGCAAAGGAGGTTCAAGAGATTGATTAAAGAGGGGAAAATAGAGTACAAGGATAAGCTTGCAAGGAGCTGAAAATGTGTTGCTGGAAAAGCGCAGCAGGTCAGGCAGCATCCAAGGAACAGGAGAATCGACGATTCGGGCATAAGCCCTTCCTGAAGAAGGGCTTATGCCCGAAATGTCGATTCTCCTGTTCCTTGGATGCTGCCTGACCTGCTGCGCATTTTCAGCTTTGATCTCCAGCATCTGCAGCCCTCACTTTCTCCTCTAAGCTTGCAAGGAACATACGACTTGAGTAAAAACATTCCTGTTGATATGTAAAGAGAAAAAGATGGGAAACTAATATGGGGGATTTACATTCAGAAATGGGGGATTTAATAATAAAAGGGGGAATGAAGAAATGGCTAACAAACTAAATTTGTACTTCTATCTTCACAAAGGAAGACATGAATAATGTACCATAAATGTTAGGGAACACAACTTAGCTGAGGGGGAGGAACTGAAGCAACTAGGAGAAAGTGAGGACTGCAGATGCTGAAGATCAGAGCTTAAAAAGAAGGGCTTATGCCCGAAACGTCGATTCTCCTTCTTGGATGCTGCCTGACCTGCTGCGCTTTTCCAGCAACACATTTTTAGGAACTGAAGCAAATCTATATTACAGAAATGACATTGGAGAATTTGATGGGATTGAAGGCTAATGAATTCCCAGGGCCTGATAATCTACATCTCAGAGTATTTAAGTGGCCCTAGAAATAGTGGATGCATCGGTAGTCAACTTCCAAAATTCTTGACTCAAACAGTTCCTGCAGATTAGACCTTAAGACACAAGAGCAAAAATTAGGCCATTTGACCCATCAAATCTGCTCTACCACGCAATCATAGTTACTGACAAAAGTACTTTGGATCCAGCCTCCGTGTAAGTAAGCAGGAGGCAGGAAGAACACAGCAAGCCAGGCAACATCAGAAGGTGGAGAAGTCAACTTGTCAGGTATAACTCTTCTCCAGGAATGGAGGTGGGGGTAGGGGGAGCTGCAGATAAGCGGGGAGGAGGGGACATACTGACAGATGAATACAGGTGGTTGTTAGGAGGAATGAATCCTGTTGGTAGCTGGTGGAAAGGGTCGGTTGGAGGGATGGGAGGCAGGCCTGGGAAGGGAGTTGGGGGATGGGTGGGAAGATCACTTGAAATTGGAAAACTAAATGTTGAGTCAGAGTCATAGAGTCCTAAGCACGGAGAAAGGCCCTTCGGCCCTAACTGGTCCATGGCGATCAACATGTCTACCCATGTTATCCCAGTTTCCCGGCACTTGGGCCCATATCCTTCTAAATGTTTCCTATCCACTTAAAAGGCATTTGGACAAATAAATGTTGTTAATGTACCCGCCTCAACCACTTCTGCTGGCAGCTCATTGTATGTACATACTATCCTCTGTATAAAAAAAGTTGCTCCTCAGGTTCACTTTTATTCTTTCCTTTCTAACCTTAAACTGAGTCCCTGTAGTCCTCGATTACTCAACCCTGTGAAAACATCCTCTGTATTGTAGGCTGCCTAGGCGCAAGATGAGGAGTCATTCCTCCGATTTGCAGTCTGATTCACTGTGGCAATGAAGGAGACCAAGGATGGACATGTCAGAGAGGGTGTGGGAATAGGAATTGAAACAGGCAGTGACCGGGAGGTCAGGCTGGCCCTTAGCAGGCCTGGCTGAGATGCTCGGCGAAACATGCACTTAGTTTACGTTTGGTCGAACCAATACAGAGAAGATCACATGAGGAGCACTGGATACAGTAATCTAGGGTGGAAGAGAGGCAAGTGAACTGCTTCACCTGAAAGGACTATTTGGGGCACTGGCTATAAGTGAGGGAGGTGATGTGGCATTGGAAGGTGCCAGGGAATGTGTGTGTGTGTGTGTGTTGGTTGGTGGGAGGGTGAAACAAACCAAGGAGTGGTGAAGGGAATGCTCCTTGCAGAAGACAGGGAGGGGAAGATGTTCTTGGTGGTGGGATCTAGTTGGATTTGGTTGACTTGTTTGAGGATGATATGTTGGACATGCAGACTAGTGTGGTGGCAAGTCCCACTGGGTGGGAGAACCCTGTCTTAATTATGTTTATGGAGGTGGGGGGTTTAAGAGCAGTAGAGTGGGGCATGGAGGAAGTGTGTGGAGGGCTGTCTGGGTGACAAAACAGGGAAAAGCACATTGTTTAGAAATAGGTGGACATCTGAAATACTTGAGTGTGCAATGTCTCTTCATCAGAGTAGATGTGATGGAGATGGAAAAATGGGATAGAGTTTGTAGTAAATGTTAGTCTGTAAAATGTCGCTGGAGATGGAAACAAGGGGTCAAGGAAGGGGTGGGCGATGTCCAAGATAGACCAAATGAATTTAAGGACAGGGTGGAATTTGTTTGCAAAATCGAGGAATTGCTCCAGTTCGGCCTTGGTGCAGGATGCAGCACCAATGCAGTCATTGGTGTAACGGCGGCCGAGTTGGGGAATGGTTCTGGATTAGTGGTGCTGGAAGAGCACAGGAGTTCAGGCAGCATCCGAGGAGCAGTAAAATCGCCGTTTCGGGCAAAAGCCCTTCACATCAGGAGTTGGGCAATGGTACCTGGCGCAGATCGAAATTGTCAGGTATGACATGGTGGGCATCATACAGACTTTGCTGAAAGGGGATCA
Source organism: Chiloscyllium plagiosum (assembly GCF_004010195.1). Classification (NCBI taxonomy): domain Eukaryota; kingdom Metazoa; phylum Chordata; class Chondrichthyes; order Orectolobiformes; family Hemiscylliidae; genus Chiloscyllium; species Chiloscyllium plagiosum. Next base: position 66,600,060 of record NC_057718.1, read on the forward strand.
GGATTGGGAGCTGAATATTCAAGGATATACGTCCTACTGTAAACGACAGGCAGAGGGTGTGAGGTTGCTTAATTAGTAAGAAATAAAATTAAATCAATAATAAGAAACAAAGTAGGGCCAGATGGTGTAGAATCCATGTAGGTAGAATGGAGGAATCGTAAAGGTAAAAAAAAAACAGTTGGAATTACATAAAGGCCTCCAAACAATAGCAAGATACACCAAGAGAGGGAAAAGATGTGTCAGAAAGGCAAAGTTACAGTGACCGTGAGGGATTTCAATATGCAGGTGGACTGGGAAAAATCAGATTGGTAGTGGTTCGCAAGAAAATAAATTTGTCAAATGTCTACAAGATGGATTTTTGGAGCAGCTTAAGGAGGAGCCCACTAGGGAACAGGCAGTACTGGATTTAATGTTGTGCAATAAGGCAGACTTGATAAGGGTGCTTAAGGTGAAGGAACACTTAGGAGATAGTGATCATAATATGATTCATTGAATTTACTCTGCAATTTTGAGAGGGAGAAAATAGAATCAGAGGTAATGGTATTATAGCAGAATAAAGGCAAGTACAAAGGCATGAGGGAGGAGCTGGGTAGAATTGACTGGGAGAGGAACCTAACAGGAAAAAGACAGTTGAACAGCAATGGCAGGAGTTTCCGGGAGTAATTCAGAACACAGCAAAGATTCATCCTGAGGAAAATGAATCATGGTAGCGAGAGGATGAGGCAACCATGGCTGACGAGGGAAGTCAGGCATAGAATTAAAGCTAAACAGAAAGCATATAATGTGATGAAGGACCGTGGGAAACCAGAGAATTAGGAAGCTTACAAAGACCAACAAAGGACAACAAAATATGAAAGGAGGGGAAAGATTAATTAGGAGGGTAAGCTAGCCAGTAATATAAAAAAAGAGGACTGTAAGCGTTTTAGATACATAAAGGGCAAAAGAGAGGCAAAAACGGACACTGGACTGCTGGAAAATAATGCTGGAGAGACAGTAGTGGGAAACAAGGATATGGCTGAGAAACTGAATGATTACTTTGTGTCAGTCTTCTTGGTGGAAGACACGAGTAATTTCCCACAACTTCAAGAGAGTGAAGGGGCAGAACCGAGTATGGTGGCCATCATCAAGGAGATGGTACTGGAAGGTTTGAAGTTGGATAAATCAGCTGGACCAGATGGGCCACACTCTAGAGTTCTAAGGGAGGTAGCTGAGGAGATAGTGAAGGTGCTAGTGGTGATTTTTCATGAATCACTAGAGTCAGGGAGGGTTCCAGAGGACTGGAAAATCACTAATGAATTACCCCTCTTTAAAAAGGGAGTAAGGCAAAAAAAATGGAAAATTACAGACCAATTAGCCTAACTTCAGTCATGGGTAAGATCCTGGGATTCATTGTGAAGGACGGGATTTCTGAATCCTTGGAAGTATATAGTAAATTACGGCAAAGTCAACCTGGTTTCATCAAGGAGTGGTCATACCTGACAAATTGTCTAGAGTTCTTTGAGGAAGTAATGAGCAGGTTAGACCAAGAAGAGCCAATGGATGTTACCTACCTGGACTTCAAGAAGGCCTTTGACAAGGTGCCGCACAGGAGGCTACTGAGTAAGATAAGGGTCCATGGTGATAGAGACAAGTGTTTGCATGGATATAAGCTTGGCCGTCTGACAGAAAGTAGAGAGTGGGGATAAAAGGGTCTTACTCAGGATGGCTGCTAGTGACAAATGGTGTTCCACAAGACTCAGTGTTGGGACCACATTTCACTTTATACATTAACAATACATGACCTGAAGGTGCCGGTGTTGGTCTGGGGTGGACAAAATTAAAAATCACAACTCCAAGTTATAATCCAACAGGTTTATTTGTAAGTACTAGCCTTCGGAGCACTGCTCCTTTATCAGGTAGCTGTGGAGCAGAATCATAAGGCACAGAAGTTATAGCTATAGAATCCTTTGCCATAAATTGTGAGACTTATGATCATGTTCCATACCTACCTGATGATGGAGCAGTGCTCCGAAAGCTTGTACTTCCAAATAAACCTGTTGGACTATAACCTGGTGTTGTGAGATTTTTAACATTAATGATATAGATGAAGGAACCGAGGGCATTCTGGCTAAGTGTGCAGATGATACAAAGATAGTACAAGAACAGGTAGCATTGAGGAGACGGGGAGGCTGCAGAAGGATTTGGACAGGTTAGAAGAGTGGGCAAAGAAGTGGCAGCTGGAGTACAATGTAGGAAAGTGTGAGATCATGCACTTTGATAGGAAGAATAGAGGTGTGGACTGTTTCCTAAATGGAGAGAAAATTCAGAAGTCTTAAGTGCAAAGAGACTTGGGAGTTCTAGGTCAGTATTCTCTTAAGGTAAACTTGAAAGCTGAGTCAGTAAATAGGAAGGCAAATGCAACGACAGCATTATTTTGAGGGGACTTGAATATAAGAGCATGGATGTACATCTGAGGCTGTATAGGGATCTGCTCAGAGCACATTTGGAATATTGTGCACTGTTTTGGGCCCCATATCTCAGGAAGGATGTACTGGCCCTGACGCATGTTCAGAGGAGGTTCACGAGAATGGTCCCGGAGTGAAAAGCTTAACTTGTGAGGAAAGTTTGAGGACTCTGGGTCTATACTCAATGGAATTTAGAAGGAAGAAACTTATAAAATACTGAGCAGCCTGGACAGAGCGAATGTTGGGAAGATGTTTACATCGGTAGGAGAGACTGGGACCCAAGCGCACAGCCTTGCTGTGTTCTTCCAGTCTACCCTGCCATTTAATGACCTGATATCTATAACCTTTTGTGGCAATGGGTTTCATGGATTCACTACTTTCTGGCTGAAGAAGATTCTCCATTCTAAATTATTTTTCCTTTACTCTAAGGCTGTGCGCTCAGGTCCAGTCTAATCTGCTAATGGAAACATCTTCCCAATGTCCAATCTGTCCAAGCAGTTCAGTATTCTGTAGGTTTAGATTAGATTCCCCCCATATTCTTCAAAACTCCAAGTATAGATCCAGAGTCCTCAAATGTTCCACATATGTTAAGCGTTTAATTCCTTGGATTATTCTTGTGAGCCTCCTCTGAACCCGCACCAAGGTTAATACATCCTTCCTGAGGTATGGGGCCCAAAATTGCTCACAATACTCTAAACGTTGTCTGACCAGATCCTTATAAAATTTCAGACGTACATCCCTGCTTTTATATTCTAGTCCTCTTGAAATAAATGCCAACATTGTATTTACCTTCCAAACTACTGACTCAACTCAACAAGTTTACCTTGAGAAAATCCAGGACTAGGCATCCCAAGTCCCTTTGCACTTCAGGTTTCTGAATTTTCTCCCTATTTAGAAAATAGTCTGTGCCTCTATTCTTCCTCCCAAAGTATGTGACCTCACTTGCCCACATTGTATTCCAACTGCCACTTTGCCCACATTTCTAACCTGTCTAAACAGTCTCCTCAACACTATCTTTCCCTCTACCTATCTTTACATCATCTGCAAACTTAGCCAGAATGCCCTCAGTTCCTTCATCTAGATCATTGGTGTTTGAAGTGAAAAGTTATGGTCCCAACACTGACCCTTGTGGAACACCACAAGTCACTGGCTGCCATCCTGAGAAGGACCCTTTTAAATGTCCACTCACTGCTTTCTGCCAGACATCCAATCCTCTAACTATATAATGCCTTGCCTCTAATACCATGGACTCTTACCTGATTCAGCTCCTGCACAACACCTTGTCAAAGGACTTCTGGAAGTCAAATAGATAACATTCATTTTCTTTCCTTTGTCTAACCTGCTCATGACCTCTTCAAAGAATTCTAACAGATTTGTCAGGCATGACCTCCCCATGATGAAACGATGCTGACTTTGCCCTATTTTATCCTGCACTTCCAAGTATTCATAATTCTTATCCTTCACAGTAAACTCTAAAATCTTACCAATGACTGAGGTCAGGCTAATTAGCCTGTAATTTCCATCTTTTACCTTACTTCCTTCTTAAACTGGGGGGGGAAGGAAAGGAGGAGGAGACTTACATTAGCGATTTTCCAGTCCTCTGGGAGCCTCTTTGACTCCAGTGATTCTTGAATGATCACCACTAACGTCTTCACTACCTTTTCAGCTATCTCCCTCAGATCCCTGGGGTGTAGTCCAGCTGGTCCAGGTGATTTATCCACCTTCAGACCTTTGAGCTTTTCTAGTATCTTCTCCTTGGTGATGGTCAACATAACTCACCTTTGCCCCGCAACTCTCAAGTTTTTGGGATGCTACTTGTATATTCCACCATGAAGACTGACACAAAGTACTTGTTCAGTTCCTCTGCTATTTCTTTGTTCCCCGTTACTACTCCAGCGTCATTTTCCAGCAGCCCAATGTCCACTTTTGCCTTTCTTTTGTTCTCTATATATTTAAAGAAACTCTTGCAACCTTCTTTTATATTACTGCATAGCTTCCCCTCATTTTAAATTTCTCCACCCCCATTTCTTTTTTTACTTGTCCTCTGTTGGTTTTTGTAAGCTTCCCAATCCTCTGGTTTCCTACTGCCCTTTGCCACAATATATGCTTTCTCTTTTGTTTTTAATGCTATCCCTGAGTTCCCTACTCAGCCAAGATTGCCTCATCCTCCCTGTACCATGCTTCGTTTACCTCAGGATGAATCTCTGCTGTGTCTCCCAAATTATTCCCAGAAACTCCTGCCATTTCTATTCCACTGCCTTTCCTGCTAGTCTCCTCTCCAAGTCAATTCTACACAGCTCCCCCCTCATTGCCTCTGTAGTTACCTTTATTCTGCTGTAATACTGTTACATCAGATTCCAGTTTCTCCCTCTCAAATTGCAGATAAATTCTATCATATTATGGTCACTGCCTCCTAAAGGCATGTGAGATGAAGGAGCCCTTATCAAGTCCGACTCATTACACATCACTAAATCTACTACTGCCTGTTCCCTAGTGGGTTCCATCACAAGCTTCTCCAGAAAGGGTTACATTAGCTACCCTCCAATTGAAAAGGGAAGTAGACAGAAAACAGGGAATTATAGGTTAGTTATTCTGATGTCAGTAGTGAGGAAGATGCTAGAGTTCGTTACCCAGAATTTTACAGCACTTCAAAAAACAGTGGTAGACTCAGAGTCAGTATGAACTTACAAAAGAGAAATCATCTTTGACAAATCTAACACAATTTTTCGAGGAAATAACTTGTTGAGTTGATCATGAAGAGTCAATGGATGTGGTTTACTTGGACTTTCCGAAGGCTTTTGATCAAGTCCCACACAATAAAGTAATGTGTAAAATGGAAGTACATGGGATTAGGAGTGGTGCATTGTGATGGATAGAGAAGTGGCTAGCATTCAGGAAATAAGAGCAGGGAACAGTACTAAGACTCCAGCTATTCACAAAATGTTAATAATTTACATGAGGAAGTTAAATGTAATATCTCAAAATTTGCAAGCAACACAAATGGCCTAGCCCTATCTTCTTTGCTTCTATTTGTAAATCTGTAGCATCAATGGGAGAGCAGCAACAACAATCAGAAAAATGAAAAAGCACAATGTGTGAGGCACCAACAGTAGTTCAGCTGTGATACCAAAGCTAGCAGACTTTTACTTCCATCAAGGCCTCATACACTGTGTGTATAGATTTGGGAGTGAAGTCAATTCACTGATGTTAGATCATGAATTGCCTACTTCCTATGACCGAGGAAATCCTGCCAAGGATATACTGTGGCTTTAGCCCTTTTGTTGAAACTTCTGACATGCTCCTTTTTGCCAGATAAATCTAAATCAACTTCAGCAGGGGGAGGGTTACACAGCATTTGTTCAAAGCCTTTGGAAAGGTCGCAAATGATAGATAGACCGATAAAGATGGAAAAAGCACATGGGATCCAGGGTAACTTAGCAAGTTGGATCCAAAATTGACTTTGTGGTAAGAGACAGAGTGTGGCGATAGAAGACAGTTTGTCTGACTGGAGGCCTGTTACACTTGTATATCACAAGGATCAGTGCTGGGTGCCTTATTATTCATGACATATATAAATAATATAGAAGAGAATATGGTGGGGATGATAAATTAGTTTGAAGATTGCTGGGTGGTTGACAGTGATATTGGCTATTCATTTCAAAAACCAGATGTCTGATGTCAAAATTAAATACAGTCTAGATGGGCAACTCTTTAGCATCAGTCACCTCTAAGCCAAAACCATCCATCTTAGTTATGCATGATGCAGAGATTGTGGATGAGCCCATTATCATAATTCACTCAGCACCACATCTGTAAGCCACACTCAATCTCTTGATTTCTGCATACAGGAAATACAATCTGCCCTTGAATGTTGCCAAGTTCACATCCATTCACACATTGAAGAGACGACTTTGGAACACCTTGAGCGCAGCAGCACGGACGCCGAGTTTTAATAAGATGCTCCCAATCTCTCAGTATACTAACGATTAGTCTGTCAAGCTGCAACACATTTTCAGTCCCAATATCTTATTGATGAGGCACAATAGTGGCAGAGAAGGAGAAAGTAAGCAAATCCTGCACTCCACATCCCACTACCTCATGAGACATTTGTGTAATGTATTACAATTGTTAAAATAATAATACCACAGTGATCAAATTACCTTAGTTATTACAAAAATAGATCATTGACAGATACAGGACTAGAACTTACTCAACTCCTCTTCGACAGTACTTTCGCTTAAAGCTGAAGGTATGTCTCACCACTTTTTCCACCAGTTTAAAGGGTTGATTAATTTGTGGTTGCACCAAAGGCACGAAGTGCACAACGCCGACATCAACCTAAACATCAAAAATTAGATTGCACAGATTACATTAAATACGCAAGAAAAACTACACTTAAAATGTCTCGTTTCAAAATGTTTCTTCTGGAGCATAAAATGGGCATGATGGGTATATTCAACCTTTCTACCCAAGTGGATGAGGGCAAAGTGGTTGATGTGGTGTATATGGATTTTAATAAGGCTTTTGATAAGGTTCCTCATGGTAAGCTATTGCACAAATTATGGAGGAATGGGATTGAGGGTGATTTAGGTTTGGATCAGAAATTGGCTAGCTGAAAGACGACAGAGGGTAGTAGCTGATGGGAAATATTCAGCCTGGAGTTCAGTTACTAGTGGGGTACTGCAAGGATCTGTTTTGGGTCCACTACTGTTTGTCATTTTTATAAATGACCTGGATGAGGGCATAGAAGGATGGATTAGTAAATTTGTGGATGACACGAAGGTCGGTAGAGTTGTGGATAGTGACAAAAGATGTTGTAGGTTACAGAGAGACATAGATATGCTGCAGAGCTGGGCTGAGAGGTTGGAAATTGAGTTTAATGCGGAAATGTGTGAGGTGATTCACTTTGGAAGGAGTAACAGGAATGCAGGGCACTGGGCTAATGGTAAGATTCTTGGTAGTGTAGATGAGTAGAGAGATCTCTGTGTCCAGGTATATAGATCCTTGAAAGTTGCCACCCAGGTTGATAGGGTGTTAAGGCGGCACACTGTGTATTAGCTTTTATAGGTAGAGGGATTGAGTTTTGGAACAGTGAGATCATTCTGCAGCTGTACAAAACTCTGCTGCGGCCACATGTGGTGTATTGCATACAGTTCTGGTCACTGCATTATGGGAAGGATGTGGAAGCTTTGGAAAGGGTTGAGAGGAGATTTACTAGGATGTTGCCTGGTACGGAGGGAAGGTCTTAGGAGGAAAGGCGGAGGGACTTGATGCTGTTTTCATTAGAAAGAAAAAAGGTTGAGAGGTGACTTAATTGAGACATAAGATAATCAGGAGGGTTACATAGGTTGGACAGTGAGAGACCTTTTCCTCGGATGGCTAGCATGAGTGGACATAGCTTTAAATTGAGGGATGACAAATATAGGACAGATGTCAGAGGTAGTAGGGTCTTTATTCAGAGTAGTAGGGTCATGGAATGCACTGCCTGCAATAGGAGTAGATCTGACAACTTTAAGGGCATTTAAATGGTCATTGGATAAACATATGGATGAAAATGGAATAGTGTAGGTTAGATGGGCTTCAGATTGGTTCCACAGGTTGGCGAACATCAAGAACCAAAGGAATAATCTATGTTCTAACTTGATATTATTAAATATGACCTCAACTCTTTACCATGTAGCTGATCGTGTATAGACTGCCAACCGATTATACAGTTTTGACCAAAGTAACCCTGTTGATTTTGAACATGCTAAGCCCAGATCACATGGTACTCACAACCGTAGACATCCTTAATGGTTTCTAGACCATTCTTTTAGTCACAGAATCAAAAGTAAATTAATTTGCATTGTAGAGTATAAGCAATACACATGGATCCACAACTCAAAAGGCCCTCCAATCATCTGTCTATATTCCACCAGGCAATGAATGGGGTCCTCACAACACTGGATCGGTGCTTCGATAAAGACACTCTGCTGCAGCATCTCCTGATCGCTTTTAAGATCAAGAGTGGGCATTATGAAGAACTAGCCTATCTTTTGGAAGTGCTGCAAAGTACCAGTCAAGGTTAATTACAAAACGACGGGCTGGATAATTAGTGATCCAGTATCAGTGACACGCCAGTTGTCAATGTCAGAGGATTGACATGCTGTGATGGCCAACAGACCCCTACTCATGAACATGAGGGATATCAGGAATGTTTTAAGGCTCTTTCATTACTATCAGAATTTTATCCCTAATTTCACATCATTGTAGAGTCTGCAGAACATTTGGCAAAGGGAGGATTTGCCACTTGAGAACTGATAGAATCAGACAGGAACAGGAAAAGGCATACGAAGGTTAAAGAGTGCTGAATATGGACAGACTATTCATTTTGGAGATATTACAATGCTGTCCTGAAGTAGTGGCATAGTGAACAAAGTGGTCTATTATGCCACCCAAAGGTCTGTGCTAACTATTGATTAATGAGCCAGTGATGTCACCCTAGATACCGGTCATGCTTTGGTGGAACTGTTAAATGCAGGCAAACTAAGATCAGTAACAACAGTAGAAGAACCAAATGGGAGATGGCTTGATTCCCAAAGACAGGTTTGAGCAAATACTGCATCCCTAATACATGACTGTTCTGCCTTCATCGTAGCAAAGTTCCTGACAGAATTAATACCAAATCGGGGAATGCCTCTTCAAGGAGACTCAGATCATGGGACTCTCGAGTGGGAAAGTAATGAAGAAAATACTTCAGTTGTCAGGAATAGCATCCATATCATCCCCAGAGTTGAAGCATGGTAAAACGAATGAACCAAACATTACAATCTGCCACAGCAAAGGTCATAAAGCATACAGGGAGATAACAGGTGGGTATCCTCCATAACATGACATACAGCAATTCAAACTGGACAACTGGACATTTTTTATTCATTCATGGGATGTGGGTTCACCAGCTAGGACAGCATTTGTTGTCTATCCCTAATTTCCCAGAGGACAGTTAGAGTCAATCACATTGCTGTGGGTCTAGAGTCACATATAGGCCAGACTAGGTAAAGCACAGCAGATTTCCATCCTAAAGGATATTAGTGGACCAGATAGGTTTTTATGACAATCAACAATGGTAAGCTCCAGATTATTCTAGAATTTAAAATTGGAATCAAATTTCACTGTGTACCATGATCCTGGAACTTTGGCCTGCAATTCTGGTTTCCCATCACCTCCTTACTAAGACCAATTGAATTAATGGCTGGAAAAGCAATGAAAATCGCCATCTCTTGTGCTCTCTCCCCAATTCTAATTATCTTTTCCTCAGAGGATGATATGTCACGGGGCATGTAATGGGTATCTGATGCTCACAAGTGGATGAATTAATACATCATATATCATTATACCCAGAAGGATGAACTGCAAATAATAAAGATGCAGTACCACAAAGAGTGAGAAGCTATGTGGTAGAACTATATTAGCAGTTAAATGAATTGAGGAAGTAAGGATTCACAGAAGACTCAGATCATGGGACTGAAGGAGAATGGCTTATGACAAAATTGTGTGGCTGGCTTGGGTTCGCCATAAGATGAAACTTTCTAATCAATCCGTTCAGAGGGATGCTAACACACAGGAGCCTCGATTATCCGGTTGATGGGTGGGTAGCTTTTCATTTGGGTAATTGATTATTCAGATAATTGATTTAATTTTAAAATGAAGAAAGCCGTACTGCACATGTGTTAAAAAGCACGTTTACAGAGTTTTATTTTATTCAATCGCTAAAATTTGTACAAATTCTGGAAATTGCTTAAAAATTCATGACACTTTACAAATCAAATCACTTTTTGTGTACACGTACAGTAAATAAAATTCAATGAGGTGGAGGCCGGCTACTATTTCCGAAGAAAATATCCAGTTGCTGTTGCTTGAGGTGCTGCTGTCTTTTTTTTGTCAACGACAACATTTGGTGAAGAATAATCAACTTAATGGCATCGACTTTGTGTTGTGCTTTGTACCACTCCATGAAAAGTCGCAAACTCTCAATATCTTCATTAACAGGGACTGGAGGTGGTGTTGGTATCAGATTTTCCTTACCATCCACAGCGCCTGTACTTTCCCACTGTTCTTCTGTGACAACGGTGACTATCTGATCATCGCTGAGTGTCTGTTCCGATGTTGCCACAGTTCACCCAAGCATTGAAAGTTTCCTAATCCTAGCTGACTGCAGTTTTTGGTGATATCACTGGTCAGCCTTTGATCTGGACGGGTGTCCACTTCACTGGCATAGCTACCAACGTGCACGCCATTGTACCAACATGCCGTGACTGTCGATGGCTTGATGCAGTCCTAAGATTCAGCAATCCTGAACGAAGCATTCTTGATGGTGAATGCCTTCTTAATTTCCTGCACTCTTTTCTCTGCATTGTCTTCACGCAACAAAACGTTAATATTTTTTCATTTTTGCGATGATTCTCTGATCCAGTGGTTGCAATCTTGAATTGGGTGGTAAAAACAAACACTTGACAGCTCCGTCTGTTGATTCTAACTGGCTGCCTTTCAATGTATGTGCCTCGGTGTTGTCAACAAGCAAAAGGGAATGTTGCTCGAGTCCAGTGCTTGCAAAATGTGATCTGACAGCAGGTACAAAATCTTCATGAAAGTGGATATGTCATTCATGCCTTATTTTGTGCTTTGTACGTCAAAGGAAACGAGTCCTTGAAGCAACATGGATTAGCATATCGCCCTATGCAGACAAGCGGTAATTTATGAGTGCCGATGGCATTGACACAAGGGAAAATCATGATGCGATCCTTCTGCACTTTATGTCCTGACACCTGCTTTTCTGCCAAGGATGCAATTGTTTTGTCTGGCATTGCAAACCAAAACATTCCACTTTCATCAGCAATGTACAACTGCACAGGTTCATACTTTCCTTCATGAATGATGGATTGCAGTTTCTGTCTGTAGCCTTCCACCATCCTTTCATCCACGGACTTCTGCTCTCCAAGTGACGATGTTTGAAGCGCTGTAACTAGCCCAATGATACGCAGTGTTCAGACTCACCGGTGTGGAGGAGTTAATGGAAACTGGCAGCTTTTTCGAGTAGCATCGGGCCAGATACTGGAATCCCCTTGGAATCCCTTTTTCATGCTGCTGTGAAAACCACAAAAACACAACTTGGTCGAATTGCTTATCCTTTACTGGCTTCATGTATTTTCTTTTCAAAGCATTTGAGGTGTCACTTTGGCTGATGGATTTCTCAATCGCCAGTCTTGCTTTCCTGATGTCGGACATGGCCTTTATTTCATTGTTGTACTCCTGTGCAATCTTGGATGCCTTTTCACCCCTATCCAGACGCCATTAAATCTCTTTTCTGTTCAATTGTCACTGCAGTCTGCTTTATCTTCACAGACATGGTAAGTACATACAATAAACTCGATCAATTATGCCAGATAAGAATTCGGAACAAAGACGTGGGGGAATGAAGACACCACTGATTTTCAACACTGTGACAATTGATTAAGATTGTTGCACCAGTGTCATTAATACCTCTTTGCTGCAACGTTTGCACATCTTCTTCAGTGCAGGTAACCCTCATTTATCCTTGTACTGCAAACAAAATACACAATTGTCACACCATGTCAGTAACACCACTTTGTTCTAACGGTTTCACGGGACCCTTAGATCCTGTTCAGAAAATCTGTTTTTCGGATAATTGATGGTCAGATAATCGAGGCTCCTCTGTACACATTTCTGGAGTAGGTGGGTCTTAAACCCAGGCTTCCTGGTCAAAAGGTAGGAAACTACCACTGAAACACAAGCGTGCTGATGGCAAACGATACATATTTTCCAATCAACCTGTTCAAAGGTGGTATTACACACCTCTTGACTTGAGCCCAGGTCACCTAACTCAGAAGTAAGGACACTATCATTAAGCCACAAGAACCCTGATGCTGAAAGATAGATATTTTCTAATCAACCTGTTCAGTGATGTTGTTACACATCAAGAGAACGTGGAACTTGAACCCAGGCTTCCTGGCTCAGAGGTAGGGATACAGCAACCGCGCCACAAGTACCCTGATGGTAAAATATATGAGGTGATTGAAGACCAGTGGCATTTGCATGTGTCTAGACATGGCAAGCAACAGAAAGAGAAAACGTTGGATACAGGTCAAATCTAATAACTCTCAATGTCATCCTCTTAACTATTTTACTTTGGACTATGCAGGCTAATGACAGAGAATCGTCACCGCAACCTCCATCCAATAGTGGACAGCCACATCCATAGCTAAGAAAACCATAATGGAAACTCTCAGATGTGTGCCAGCCACTAGAATGTATAGCAACAATGCAGTACTGAGAAGATGAAAGATCTTTCGACAGAAGGTGGAAGCTCCCTTAACGGTTAGTTATTAGTATACTAAATGTTACCGTGGGATGGACTAATTTACTCCCATTTCTTTGGGAGCCATGATTACAGGCACAATATTGTCAACAGCAAAATACAGTTGTTAATCAGTTTTGATATACTGATGTATGATGTAATAATTTATCTACTTGTAGTAGAGACCCACTAAGTGCTCACCAATGCATCATCTAAGGTTGGGATAATTAGAATTGGGAAACATCACAGGGAGCACAGGAGGACGGTAATTCACAGTCCAGGGTACAGAATATACTCTTACAATATATGTGCACGGAGAAGGTATAAAAATTATTCAAACTATTGTCCTAGGTCACTATTAAAATCACTGATCCTAGTCCAAGCAATGTGGCACGTTGGCTCAGAATTTAATGTTCAATCATATATTGGTGATATAAGATTTGGAACTACATCTCGCACATACATCAAGCTGTAAAAACATTATATCTTCTTGATCAACTTCAGGAGAGATGGGAAATAGGTGCCAGGCCACAGGCTGTTTGAGTGAGTGGTGAATGTGAGGAACATGAGCAAGTTCCTGATGGTTGTAAGTAGAAATATGCAAATGAAAACCTTAAGTGTTTGGGTCTCTGACCTGGTTCAGGTGAAAGATCTTGGGGAGTTGTGTTACAATCCATTCCCTAGGTGTAAAACGCATCTTCCAGATGGCAAGAGAAATTTGCACCAAAGCACAGCACCATACCATCTACTCCTCTCATACCCTGAAACCCCATCAGTAGTAATTCTGACTCAGCCAATCATCTTGGAAAGTTTGAGGCAGTTCAAACTTGCCCTGCCCAGGGCTATATTCTGAGGAACAGGATGATATACGTATAAGCAAGATTGGAATGTGGCAATGACCACACCTTCTGTACACATTGACTGACTCTTTTACCATGCAAGACTTTTACCTCATGGTCAGGGCCTTCACTGGTCATGTGGAATCAAACAGCAACAAGACCCTGGAAACGTAGTCCACAAGGTAGTGGAAAGGGTCTTAGCCACGAACAACACAACTATTGAGAACAGCTATCAGGCAATCACAAGAAGAAGACTCCATATGGACATAGCCAAAGGCATGGCAAAGTTGTTGGAAGACTATGGTAGCGATTAAGCCAAAGTGGCAAGAACACCATTTGACCACTGGAAATGAGATTACAACAATCACCAAAGGTTCATGATATTCATGACGTATACAAATAGTGATAATGTAAAATAGGACATATACTATCATGTAAATATACTACATAATCCTCCACAGTTAACACACTCCAAGGGAAGGAAGGATAGGATATCAGAGGAGATTTTGAAATTTGAATGAGAAAAGTTTCAGGTTTAGCCCAGGTCATCAGGACTTTGGGGACACCAAGTCTGTATGAGATCTGAAGTTGGTCAAACACCAGTAGGATCCTCGAGGTAATGGGGCATGGAAGGTCTTGGTGAATGTTCTGCCTGTCATATTGGCCTAAACGTGGGTCCTAAGGTGTGAATATAAGGGGACATCAGGGGAAGGTAACATTAGATGTTGATGGTAATGTTTGGATGTAGTGCTTTTGAAAAATGCAAAACTGTGTAGTTGAGCACAGGACTGCCTGAACAAGTTATACATACAAGTTGTAACAAGTTGCAGAGCTAGTAGAATGGAGCAAGCTCTCAGACTGAAACATATGCCACTTTGTTTAAATGCTTGAAATAAAAACTCTTGCTTACTTGAAACCTGCAGACATGAGAACGGTCTCTTTACGGATAACAATGATGAGTTTACCAATTTAAAAAAGTGAACTGGTGACAACAGTTCAGCATTGATCACTGAACATGAACATCTGAATGAGCGTTGGAGAACAGAAAACATAGGGGCAGACGTAGGCCATTCGGCTCATCGATTCAACTCCCCTGTTCAGTGAGATCATGGCTGATCCACCATTCCTAACTCCACTTTCCTGCTTTATTCTCATTAGAGTTACTTATAGAAGTATAGAAAACAGGAGCAGGAATGGGTCTTTTGGCCCTTTGAGTCTATTCAACCATTCAACATTATCAGGGCTGATCATCAACTCAGTATCCTATTCCCGATAACTCCCCAAATCCTTTGATCTTCATAGGAAAATCCTTCCATAACCAGGATCAAACTAGTGCTTCCAATAATCAGTAAATCTTTGCTGAAATAAAAGGGACCGAAGCTTTTCTGAGTATTCCAGGTACAACACTTCCCAATTTTTAATACTCCATTCTTTTTGAAAAAAAAGCCAACATTCTATCTGCCTTCCCCATTACTTGCTGAAGTTGGATGCTCACCTTTTGCTATGGTTTAGCATACTCAAATCCCTTTGTGCTGCAGTTTTCAGTGGTCTTTCCCCATTTAAATAATATTCCAACTGTAGTTATTTTTCCCATTCATTTAACCTGCCTATATCTCTCAAACTCCATGCGTCATTCTCACTACATGCCTTTCTACTAATTTTTGTGTCAGCCACAAACTTGGAGATAGTACACTCAATACTGTGATCCCAGTTAACATATATTGTAAATAATTGTGATCCATTCCCTTTACCTTGACTCATCTTTAGTCAGTCAATCCCCTATCCATGCCAATATACTACCCCGAACACCTTAGGACTTCGATGTACAGTACTTTACCGAATGCCTATGCAGCAATGTAAAGGAGAAGGAATTCTTGATGAAAAATCAGAATAATTAGTTGAATACAGAATTAAAAGTCAGATTAATGAACAATTGGAATTTTGTTGTCAAATGATGTCTGAAATCTGATACAGTCTGGAAAGACACTGCAGCTCTTGGAGGGAACTGCTGCAGACAATGAAGATACAGACCACTGAGAGAATGCATTGGAAGGTATGTGATAGCATTGTGTCAAAGGGATTAAGGGCCAAGATACAGAGAGCAATAGGATATAACGTGTCAGGAAGGAGAAAGGGAAGCAAACAGTCACAAGATGTGCAGAAGTCAACAAAGAAGGTTTTGGTAAAGAAGTGTCTGGAAGACCTGGGTTCACCTTAAGATGGCAGGCGAATGTTTTACTGTTCAAACTTTGATAGTTTTTTTTTGCTTGCTCAAAATTGTGGAATCTAGTTGTTTTATTCTTTTTGTAAGTCATTGGGATCTTATACTTTGCTTTAAAAATGTTACTGGTCCCTATTCAGACTGTCACATCATTTTGGTGGTTTTGTCTAGGATCAATACAAAGCTGCAGTTGTGTAGAGAAGTGGAAACCTCACCAAGGGCATAAATTTCAGGTGAAACAACATATTCAAGTACCCGAGATGAAAAGAAGATTGGCAAGTTACGAGGACAGTTGATAGTTTTTTTTTAAAGGAGATAGCTGTACCTGGCAATCTGAAGGAGAGGGGGATGGTGTTTGAAAAGAGAGAACTGTTAACAATATCAATTAATATTTTAGACCAGGAATAGCTGGTTCAACCTTTCTCAGTCATTTGTTAAGAAACTCAGCAGTTTAGGAAGAATAATGTCCATCTTTACAGCCTAGGAATCCTCTTCAATTTCAACTCCTTACAGCCATGTGGCCATATTTTTACTTAACAACAAGCTGTCTTCACACTGAATAGTTTTGAATTTCATATTTATCAGCAGTATATTCCATTTTCAACAGTTTTTAAAGAAGTTGCACTTTATATTGTGTTCACAACATTTCCCAATGCAACACTAAATTAAAATTTTAAAAACACTTTTCAAATATAAATGCTACGTGACATGAGAATTTTTATGCACCAGAAAACCTATAATTAAAAATATATCATAAAATAATGGACTAAATAAAACAAACTATTTTATTAAATTTAAATCATAGGATCCTAATACCTTAGAAGGTATTCAGTCCACTTTGTCTGAACTAGTTCTTTCAAAGAATAATCTAGTTAGACCTCAAAACCTGTTTTTTTAAATCCCCCATAACCCTACATTTTATTTTGTCCTTCAAATAGTTATCTATTTTGCTTTTGAAATTTACAAATCGTTTTCCATTGCCCTGTCAGGAAATGCATTTCAAATCCTAACAAGTTGTTCTTCATGTTACCTTGATTTTTTCGTGTGGATCATCTTAAAACTTCTGGTTATCAAACCTTCAGCTGCTGGAAACAGTTCCTTTATTCACTCTTATCAAATGTCTACTTCGCATTCTCTACACTAAGCAACTTTGCATCCTCAGCAACAGTGCTGCTTTTGAAAATAGAAATTTATACAGTACTACTAACTGTTCAGTTAATAAACTAAATACTTTTAATCAATTCTGATGTACTGCCTGTGATTGGCTGTTTGTAATACAGCATTGAAAGATTTTTTGTATCGTTTAAACTTTGTGGCATGTTTTCTTTTATTAATTAAATAGGAAGAGAGCAATAAGTTTTCTCTTCATCTCTGTCTGGGTTAATGGATGTTAAGTAATGAGCCAATTTCATCTCTCACCACTTATGTACTGTTTGTAGAGGGTTGGTTAGCTAAGTTGGCTGGATGGCTGGTTTGTGATGCAAAGGAACACCAACAGCATGGATACAATTTCCACACCACCTGAGGTTACCCTAAAGATCCACCTTCTCAACCTTGACCCTTGCCTGAATTGTGATGACCCTCAAGTTAAACTCACCACTAGCTGTGTCTCACTGATAAAAGAGCAGCCTTCTGGTCTTCTAGAACAAAGGCAACTTTGTTGTTTGTAGATGTGTGGTGGTGAGCAATTTGTCCACACTAATTATACTAACCCTGGCAACTTTTGTTTGAATTACTGTGTCTAATACTGGGCATCACCTTTTAAGAAAAGTGTTTAGATTTATTAGAATCATTCCAAGATGAAGGTCATGGCAATGAAGGTCATACAGTTATAGACTGTATTTGGATTAATACAGATATGATGACATATGTCTCTAATAATGTAAAATATTAATTCGCAAAAAGCATTATTAGACAAATTTGGCCATGCTAAATTGCCCGTAGTGTTAGGTAAGGGGTAAATGTAGGGGTATGGGTGGGTTTCGCTTCGGCGGGTCGGTGTGGACTTGTTGGGCCGAAGGGCCTGTTTCCACACTCTAATCTAATCTCTAATCTAATCTGAACACCAAATATTTGAAGTGAACAGTATAGATACACTTAATGAAAAATTAGGTAAACATATAAGAATTAGGAGAATTAAAGGTTATGTTGACAGGAGTTAAATGAGGATGGATGGGAAGTGGTTTAAGTGGATTATCCACTGTCATGTATTGATTGGGCTAAATGGAGTGATGCTATCCAGTGTATCCTTGTGTAATGCTATATAAAATGGAGTACATATTAGTAAACATGGAAGCTTCCTTTTAAAAAAAAAGATGCTTACTTTTGACTTGTGATCACTAGTCAATTAAATGTTTAGGTTAAATAAATCCAGCAGGCCATTTTATTAAAATAACTCTCCAGGCTAACACTGAAAAGGAATGCTTATGTATTTTTCCTAATTAGATGACAGTCAACCTATAAGCAGGAACATTTTCAAGATTAATGAGTATAATAGTACTTTAACACCTTGTAATTCTCAGCAAAACACAATTAGAGGAGATATGAAGATAGATACAGTACAACTGAAAAACCAACAAAACAACAAGGCACAAATTAAGCTTCACAGCCTGCATTCCCTACTAATGCAAACACATTTTGCTGCAGTGCTTCACTGTTCAATTAAAAAGTGAGCTCTCCAACTGTCCACTTCATTATTTATTCTCAACACAACTGTCCTTTCTTTTCAATCCCTGCTTTTAACTAGTTACAGAAGTTTTCAGGATACATCTTTACTTTCATATATTTGCCTTCAGACCTGCTGTTACCATTTATGGCACGTAGCTGCAATTTTCAATCAAGGCTGTCTGGTATCATTTCAGGGTGTAAAGATCAAAGAAGAATTATAAAAAACAGTATCTGAATAACTTTATTTCAAAACTCCAGCTTTTTTTCCCGTCCCCACCACATAAATTGACCACCTCCAACACCAACCACCACCCTCCCAGTGTACTCAAGTTTTACAGAAATTATCTGTGCGGTGGCTTACTTAAGAGCTTTTTACAATTATGACATACTATATTTCATATGGTTCAAACACATTTTGATTACATCTAAGATTCTACACAGCTGGAATGCTACAAAGGAATTTCAATTCATAATGCCATCCTCAGTATTCATTTCAGTGAATGTACTTATATTACATTTTAAAATATTAGTCAACAGTGTAATTAGTTTAAACTGAGCTTTGTTCAGTCAAGTTGCCAACAAAATGTTCCTTTAAAATCAGTTTTTGTGGGTAAGAACATTCAAGCAATAAAGCAGCTGTCTACCAAACTCTTAAAAATGCTAAAATATTTTCATCACTTCAGAAATAAAAGATTTACACATGAACATACAAAAATGGTTGAGAGCGACAGATCAAGAGGTTCAACAAGCCTTGTCCAGACAATAACACTGAAACTGCATCATAAACCACACACACTATCAGTCATGTATATCAGAGAAGTAAAACCTTCCTCAACTACAGCAATAGACAACATAGTTAAAAGGAGAATCATTTTGTAGCCATACAACCTGAAAGAGGGCACAGAAAGTTAAAAAGGCAGTTAAGTAAGTATATGGGATACTTGGCTTCGGATACAAACACTGAACGAAAGAAGCAAGGATGTAACGTTACACCTTTGCAAGCCATTGATCAGTCTCATCTGCAGTACAGGTATCATGTAAAATTCTTGGCACCATACTTCACAAGGATTATGCCCTTCTGGTATGTGCAGAAAGATTGCTAGAGCTATGGTTGTTTTGCTTAGAGGACAGATTTAGACCTTCCCTTATACATCTATAAGTAGTACTCAAAACTGTCAGGGGTTTTGATACAGCAAGTCAGTCAGCATTCAGAGGTCATAAATTTAAAATTCTGTAAAAGAACTAGAGTAGAAATAAAGAGAAATTATTTTACAGTGTTCTATGATCCAAAATGCGTTGCAGGAAGAGTAAGAGAAACAGATTCCACTGAGCTTTGAAACGACAATAGGACATGAAGTTGAAAAATACTAATTTGCAGATTTAAGGAGAAAAAAGCTGCAGTGCTGTAGGAATAAACAGACATCTCTTTCAAAGACCTTGTACAAGTAGGAAGGGGTAAATGACATCTTTGTGTTGTAAGATACTATAAAATCTGCACCTGATAGATTAAATAAACTTGAAATATAAAGCAAGGAGTGCACTTCTAACCACCTCCGCAAGGCCATTAGATACACTAAAAAGCAATAGCAGGCTAAGTTAGAAACCCAAATTACCCACACGGATATCCACCGCTGTGGCAAGGCGGTGGATATAACATAACGGAATAAAAAATGAAGCAGGACAGAATAACAGACAAAAACACATCCCTCCCTGATGTGCTCAATGCTTTTTACATTCGGTTCAAGCAGAATGCCAGTGGAATGGTGTCACCTGTCCCACGAGCACCCGACACACCCGATCCTTCAGACACCACTGCGGCCATTAGGCTGGCTTTCTTGACAGTGAGTGCAAGGAAAGTGCATGGCCCAGATGGAGATCCACTCAGATCCTTTGTGGACCAGCAGGCAGGACTACAGGCTGACATCTTTAACCTCTCCCTGCTACATTCTGAAGTCCCCACCTGCTTCAAGAACTTCACCACCAGCTCGGTACTAGGGCGTCACCGTGGCTCAATGGTTAGTACTGCTGCCTCTCAGTGCCAGGAACCCGGGTTCGATTCCAGCCTCAGGCGACAGTCTGTGTGGAGTTTGCACATTCTCGCTGTTTCTTCATGGGTTTCCTCCCTCAGACCAAAGACGTGCAGGTTGGGTGAATTGGCCACGCTAAATCGCCCATACTGTTCAGGGATGTGTAGGTTAGGTGCAACAATCAGGGGAAACGTAGAGCAATAGAGTAGGGGAATGGATCTGGGTGGGTTACTCTTTGGAGATTCGGTGTAGACTTGTTGGGCCAAAGGGCCTGTTTCCACACCATAAGGATACTACATAAAAAAAATTAAATACACACAAAATGCCTCAATTACTAGCGTCCGGTGGCTCTGACCGTCATAATTATAATCAAAAGTTTAGTCCTAGCTCACATCATCTCTCGTCTCCCAGCCTGCCTCAATCCTTTGCAATTTGCCTATCAGCACAACAGGTCCATAGCAGATGCTATTTCTTTAGCTCTATAGTCATCCCTGAATCATCTGGATAACAAGGATACCTACGTCAGGCTTCTACTTATCGACTGCAGCTCCAACTTCAACATTATAATCCAACCAAACTAATCTCCAAACTCAGAGCTCAAACTAATCTCAGACACAGGTCTCTGCGCCGCCCTCTGTAACTGGATCCTCAACTTCCTGACCCAGACTGGAATCAGTAAAGGTAGACACATCACCCCTGTATGACAATCCTCAACAACGGTGCCCTGCAACGATGCGTATTCAGCCCCCTACTGTACTCCCTGTACACTCATGACTGTGTGGCCAAATTTCGTCCGAACTCCATCTAGAAGTTCGCTGATGTAGACTGGATAGATGAGACCGAATACAGGAAGGAGATACAATACTTGGTGATGTTAATCAAAGATAACAATCTCTCCCTCAATGTCAGCAAAACTAAACAGCTGATCAGGAAGCAAGAAGGAGGACATGCGCCTTCTACATCAATGGAGCTGAGATGGGGAGGATAGACAGCATCAAGTTTCCTCGGAATGACGATAACCAACAATCTCTCCTGGACCACCCATGTAGATGCAACTCAAGAAGGCACAACAACAATACCTCAAATTGCTCATGAGTTAAGGAAATTTGACATTTCCATAAGGACTCTCATCAACGTTTACAGATTACCACATAAAGCATGCATCCAGATAGAACAACGGCTGGGTACAACAACTATACAGTCCAGGACCGTAAGAAACTACAGATAGTCACGAATACAGCTAACACACAAGCCAACCTCACACCCATTGAGTCCATCTACACTTCTCTTTACTGTGGAAAGACAGCCAACATTATCAAAGACCCCTCCCAACCTGGTTATAACCCCTTCCAAACTCTTCCATCAGGCAGATGATACAAAAGCTTAAACATGTAGCACCAGGTTCAAGAATAGTTTCTTCCCAGCTGTCACTAGACTGCTGAATGGACCTCTCAAAGTTAAATCTAATGTTGATCGTGCTTTTGTACACTTTCTGTGTAGCTGTAACTTGGTATGCCTCATTCTGTTAAATCACCCTATGATCTGTATGTCCTTGTATGTTGTGATCTGTCTGTACTGCAAAGCTTTTCACTGTACTTAGGCAGATGTGACAATAATAAATCAAATAAAATCAATCCCACACTCAGGACTCTAAACATTAGTTAGATGCACCTTACCTTAGGTTTTGGAACAAAGGCTCTGCCTGGAATAGTAAAGCAGCTCTTTACATTACACAAGTATTGAGCCATTATAGATAGTCTGCTTCTTTGCCTACTGCCAGTACTTGCTGTGAGACGCTGGAAAAGAAAGTATGTAATTTTAAGATCTATTGTACATATATTTAAAAACTGTTATAACCAGACTGTATATGAGCATAAAGTGAGTTCACGAACAAACAAAACAGTCACTGAGTTACATTGTCTTCAGTTACAATGAGTGAAGGCATCTTTAATTTTATTTGTATCAGACACTGATTGCAGTTATTTCATTTTTTCATAAGCAAAAAACAAAGTCACTGAATGATACAAGTTTAATTTTTAAAACAAATTTTCATCCAAGAAAACAAACGAGCTCGGCTTTGCAAAGGCATGTGGTTGCTGTCTTTCTGTCAGCATTTGCCCTCTAAAACTGACCTCAACTTCAGGATGTCAGTATTTATAGATATGTGTGGAAATCCTGATTGATGCAGTCTGCCATTAAAGCTCCACAACAGTATAACATGTTTCAGCCTCACAGCCAATCATTGAAAATAGCAACAGTTTCAACATTGCTGCTTACAAATTAGTGTTGGAAAACCCACATCTCTCAGTGTGGCTTACTTTATAGTTTGACCTTCAGCAGTGGAAATTTAGCCAATTAGGTCATGGTACCCCTTTAACTGAAAAAAACCTATGCAAAACTGTTTAGCATAATTGAACAGAAAATGGCAAAACTAATTTTAACAACATTAGTACCTAATCATTTAGTTAACACTGTCAGACTGAGCTGGACAAAGTGTAGGGATCCACAGGGTATTCCAAAATGTAGGAAATCCCAATTAGACCATCAAAACAACTGATTTGCCTGACTTTTGCTATTCAGGAAAAAATCAATTCATATCAGCTTTCATCATTAATGGAAAATTACTATTCTTTCTAACACTTAATTTTAACCACAGACAAATAGAAGAATATGCAACTGAAACCATATCCTTCAAAACCCCTAAATATACATATATTCATGACTGAAAAGAACATTTAACACAGTTACTATAGTGGAAAAATAACAGAGGGTAAACAAATTCTGAAGATCACAAATCAAGATTAAATGCAAGTTACATTTTCCCATACTGTGCTTTTAATTTTTAACACTGATGACACACTGTTGTCCACAGAGTGATGGCTGTTCTTTGTTTTGATAGTTTGTTTTAGGTTGTTTGATTTGAGAGACGGATAGACATACGGAGATAGAGACAGACAAGAGTTGGGAGTGAGGAGAAGTGTGGATGTTTTCAATTTGCAGAATGTTTCTCGGTATTACCCTGGCACCGGCCGCTCTTTAACATTCTGCATTCCAACCGCAGGGCTGTCAACTGGCGCATTTTTCTTTACTCCTGGGACCACTCAAAGGGAGAATTCTCCCCTTCAGTGGTTTAAAAAAAGCAACATGGCATTGCAGAACTCAAATATATGCAGCACTTCATTTTCAAGTTGCAAAACTCTCCTGGTATTTCAGTTACATAGCAATTTCGGCTTATTGTCCCAAAAAGAAAGAGATGGGGTCTTAAACACATTCTGATAGTGTTGTTTTAAAACAACAAACTAGTACTAACAAATCAAGCAAAATTAATTTGATTTGAAGACCATTCAGTTGTCACACGGTGGCACAGTGGTTAGCACTGCTGCCTCACAGCACCAGAGAGCCGGGTTCAATTCCCGCCTCAGGCGACTGACTGTGTGGAGTTTGCACATTCTCCCCGTGTCTGCGTGGGTTTCCTCTGGGTGCTCCAGTTTCCTCCCACAGTCCAAAAATGTGCAGGTTAGGTGAATTGGCCATGCTAAATTGTCCGTAGTGTTAGGTATAGGGGTAAATGTAGGGGTGTGGGTGGGTTGCGCTTCGGCGGGTCGGTATGGACTTGTTGGGCCAAAGGGCCTGTTTCCACACTAAGTAATCTAATCATGACAGCAGTAATGCTTTTGAGCACAAAAAAACAAAATTAGCTAATCTGACAGCCCATTAAGCAAATACTTGACAGCCACTTAAAAGGGTCCTGTAGCAAAAACAGAATCTTCAAAGGAAATTTACAAAACTAAATTTAAATATGAAGCCCAGGCCATTGCTGCATTTTAGCCCTGCAGCAGCTACATAGCATGTAAAACCCAAATACTAGTGGCCAACACATGGACGTAACAATGGAAGAAAGGCAGATATATAGGTATAATAACCCTCTCTATTGCCTGCTGCCTGAAACAAGATCAATGGTCACCTTGACCAGGCTCAGGGGCTGACCCACGAGGAGGTCCTTCGATATATCCTCCACCCTGCTCCACTCTACTCTGGATGACTAAAGATTAGGAACGTGGGGCTGAAATGCAAATAAAACTGAGCAGCAATCCCCTGAAAAAGTGAACTGGTAATGTAACCTCACTTAACCTGCATAACCCGTGGGCACAGTGTCTCAGTGGTTAGCACTGCTGCCTCACAGCACCAGGGTCCCGGGTTCGATTCCAGCCTCAGGTGACTATCTGTGTGGAGTTTGCACATTCTCCTAGTGTCTGCGTGGGTTTCCTCCAGGTGCTCCGGTTTCCTCCCACAATCTAAAGATGTGCAGGTTAGGTGAATTGACCATGCTAAATTGCCCATAGTACTAGGTGCATTAGTCAGAGGGAAATGGGTCTGGGAGGGTTACTCTTCGGAGGGTTGGTGTGGACTTGTTGGGCCGAAGAGCCTGTTTCCACACTGTAGGGAATCTTATCTAAAAAACTATAGAACATATGCTCCTTAAGGGATTACAGACATCCCAATAATCTACTTAATCAATGGCAAAACTCTGTAACCACGGACTTGCATTTTTCATTGGTTATGAACTCATTAAGTTGTCCAATACAAATCACTGCATCCTGATCACTGACAACTCTTTCTGTCAAGCATATCAGACACTGGCAGTACACTGAAGAAAGAGGGCTAATTTAACATATCATTTTTATTTCTAGCAGACCATTTGAATCAATTTTATGGCCTATACGTCCATAATGCAATGCAATAGATTATTCAGTGGTCTAAGAGCGACATACAGAAATGGTAAAGGCCTTCTATTAGTTGATCATATCTAATGGATTATCTACTTCCCTTTTAATGTCCACAAACATCACCTCCTTTTGGAACAATTTTCCACCACATTTCAAATCACACTTTGATTACTAAATTAATCATTCTAAAATTCCTCGTGGTAAGCAGCTATAATTACATTTTTTGCATAATTATTTAGTTTTTAAAAACAAATTCCATTTGACATTGGATGAAACCTTCGGCTCATGCTGAGACTGAGCTTGAAGGCAGAACGAGCATTTCATTTGGGGGTACAATGGCATACCCCGGTGCTGCTGCTTTAATGCCTCTGCCATCATTTACCAAAGGAAGCCCCGTGGTCAACCTTGCACACCGCAATTACCCTCCTTCTATCATGCCAACTGAGGCCCTTAAGTAGCCAATTAATGATCATTTAAGGGCCTCATCCCAACACTGGTATTAACCTAGGGCAAAGGGCTTTTCAGTATGGCTTCTCACCACTGGGGTATTTGAGGATGGGTAGGGGGACGGGCAAGTGGAAGGGCACTCAGGGCATGAATGGGGAAATGGATATTGGAAAGAAAGGATCCTGCTAAATGCCACCCCTGCACTTGCTTCTGAAATCCATCCCTCTCCCAATGATCCTGACAACCGAGCTCAATCTACATTACTAACCTGCAGCCTGGTAAATGCTTTTCCTGCAGTAGCCACCACATTTGCTGTGGCACAAGAGCTGCTGGCCTGTGATTGGCCAGCAGCCCTCAGGTGGCAAGACCTGCCGCCCAGGGTCTTCAGTCAAGGGGAAGGCCCGCCATTGTCTCAACACTGTCTGATTGGCTTATTGGCTAAAAAGTGGTAGCATGGGCCTCTTGTCAGTAACATCCATGCTGTCCATTTTCTCATTGAAGGAAATTTATAAATGCTTAATGTATGGTCGTTGACATAGTTCAAAATGGCATGATTTAATTGACCAAAAGAAATACCTTTTTTGACTTCTGAGTGTTTTAACTTCAAGGAATAAGCCTCACACAAATCCTGCACTGTCATTGAAACTTATAACTTACAAGGATGTCACTATGCCTATGAAGGAGTTATCCAATCAGTTCCACTTTCAGACTTTCTATACCCCTACAACTTTTCCATCTTCAAGTTGTCTAATTTTCATTGGAAGTTACGACTTTATCAGCTTCTACTATCCTTTCAGGCAGTACAATTCTGATCATAACTCATGTGGTAAAATAATTTCATCATACCCTTTGTTCTTTTGCCAGTGCTCTTTTATTTGTATCCTCTGGTTATTGATTCTCCTGCCTGGAAAAGTTTCTCTCTGGTCAACCAAATGTTTTCTAATTTTGAACACCTCTATTTAATATCTATGTATCTCAGCTTCTCATAGAGGCTAACTAGGCTACTGCTATTCTTAGTCTTTCTACAATACCACATCACTCATCCTTGTATCAGACTAGCATACTTTTCTGTATAGAAATAATGAAGATTAACCAGAATGATGCCATGAGTTAAACTAATAAGTCAGGTTGCATAGATTAGGCATGAACTCCACTGAGTGCAGAAGATTACAAGAGGATCTAATGAGAGTGTTTACCTCAATTATTCCCCTGATTACAACTAGTTTAAATTTGATTATCCTCCCCAACTGTATCTTTCTTTCATATTATACTTTTCACATTGTAACTTATGTCTTTGCTTCAAGTTTTGTCGATTTTGTACTTTCTAACTGCTTTCATCCTGCCCTCCTCATCCTTTCCCCAAACCCAACTTCCAAGTTTAAATGCCTTCCTATACATCAATTTTGCCCATTCATTAACTCCTTCCTGTTCAAATAGAGCATCAATCTTCTCTAGGACTGATATCAATCTCCAATAAAATGAAACTGTCTGAAATACTCTTCTTATAAATAATCCTCTAGTGACATTCAGAACACCTTGATTTTCAAGTAAGTATCAAGCAGTCAACTGCAACATTGAATGATGGTCAAAAGTTTCCAATTCCCAGAAAGGGGCAGAAGCCATGACCTGAGCTCCTAACAGCCAGAGCCTAGAAACTCCAATTATCACTTTCCAGCCCTTTAGCTGTGAGCTCGCCATTGACATCACCAGTGATACTACAGCCATCAATCATTCCATTTTTAGTTGTGATTTACATCCCATTGAGGGGAACACAGCAGGCAGCAATTTTAAACTGTAACACTGACTTATTTTGTCCTTCCTGCCAGTCAGAAGATACTGACCAAGACCGTAAAACATGGGAGCAGAAATCAAGCCATTCAGCCGAGCGGGTCTGCTCTGCCATTTAATCATGGCTGATAGGTTTTTCGTTTTCTCCCTGTCCAAACTTTCTTTTACAAACTCACTCCAGGTAAGTGCTTCATTTGCTTCTGGCTTTGGAGTCAACACTGCAGATGGAAACAGAGAAAGCTATATAAATGGTTCCTTTTACAATAATAAAACTAAAAATGAGTGTTGAGAGAATGCTGCCTCAATTCAAGCTCTATGCTTGACACTAGAAATATCAGCTTCACTGTTTTTAAAAAAAACAAGCAGTTAGCCAGGCATTTCTCAGTTTAAAAGAGTAAGCAGTGAGCTGGGGAGTCAGTGGTGAGCCAGGGTATGAGCACAAGGCAGAGCCTTGGTGCTGAAGTCACAATTCCCAGAGAGAATGAGGCAAGGACAACTTTATTAATGTTCATATTGTTTTATATGATTTTAATACTTTTTATGCTGTTTTTAGTGTTGATAGTTTTGAAAGTCTTATTTTTGTTTTAAAGTACACAAGGGCTTTAAGTTCAGTGATCCAAAGTAGAAGGGCCCTAGAATTAATATTGTGTGAATTCAAGAGCAATCTATGCATTTAAGTCAAAGGTTTAGAAGATAGAAGGAAAACTAAAGGCCATGGTATGCTCCTCCTGCTCCTTGTGCCTACAGAACATTTTGCTAGTCAGAGTAGAAATAGCAGGATATATCTGACGGATTTGTGGTTGATGAGGTAGTGCTACAGGGAAGAGTTTCAGTTTCCTCAGGTATTGAGATCGGTTCTGGGGTAGTGGCAGCTATACACGCTGGACAGATTGGACCTGGGCAAGAACAGAATTGATGTCCGAGGGAATATATTTGCAAGTTTTGGCAGGAAGGATTTAAATTAAAATGGAAGGAGGATAGGACTGTATACACGGAGACAAATGACAGGAAAATAAGGACTAAAACAGACGACAGAATGGGAAATAAGAAGATAGGCAGTAAATTCAAGGACTATAATTGAGCAGGGGCACAGTGAACAGGACTAAGAATGGTAAAAAGACAAGCATTAAGGCCTTGTGACTTAACACATGGAGAATTTGCAACAAAATGGACAAACTGTACAAGAGATCTAAATGGATCTAAATGATATAGTGCAGATTACAGAGATGTAGCTGCAGGATGCCTGGGAATGGGAACGGAATATCCAGGATTTTCAATTTTTAGAAAAGGCAGACAAAAAGGAAAAGGAAGTGGGATAGTGCCGCTGATTAAAAAAGAAATTATTGCCTTTGTAAATAATAATATTAGCTGTGGTGATGTACAATCGATGAGGACTGAGCTGAGAAACACCAAGGGAAAGAAAACAATAGTAGGGATTGCACAGAGCTTCCCATGTTGTAGTAGTAATATTGGGGATGGCTTAAAAAAAGATAATTAGAGATACAAGTAATAGAGGTACAGCAGGAATTCTGGGTGACTTCAACCTGATTATCAATTGGGCATATCAAATCAGATGGGATTGGAACGGTGATACTAAAGAGGAGAAAGTGAGGTCTGCAGACGCTGGAGATCAAAGCTGAAACTTTATTGCTGGAACAGCACAGCAGGTCAGGCAGCATCTAGGGAAATTTAGAGGCAGAGAGCTTCTTCAAGGAAGGCATCTTTGTAAGAGGATTCGCAGTAGGTTCTAGATTCCCTAGATGCTGCCTGACCTGCTGTGCTGTTCCAGCAATAAAGTTTCAACGGTGATACTAAAACCGATTAGTTGATAGAGAGGAAACAGTCCTCAAGGAGTAGGAACAAATTGGTCTTTTCCTGAGTGGCAGGTAGTGCCTAGAGGGGTAAAGCAGGCTCAGTTCTTGGACCTCATCTATCATTAATTTTCATGATATAGAAGAAAACATTAACATTCCCAGACAAGGTGAAAGAGAGTTAAAACAGATGCTGGATATCCACGTGAAGGTACAAGGTTTGCACAAAATTAGATTCAACAGAGAAGTATCTGCTTCTATACTGCCAAAGTCAGAAGTCACACAACACTGGGTTATAGTCCAACAGATTTATTTGAAACCACAAGCTTTCGGAGCGCAGCCCTTTTGTCAGGTGCAGTGACAGAGAACAGACCACAGACACAGAGTTCCTAGGCAGACAGAGGGAGATCAAGGGCATAGAGATCAAAAGATCATATAACTGGTTTGGGTGGAGTTAAAGAAATAAAGTCTCTGCATATGACCAGGTGTGTTAGACAGCGAGTTAAGTATTGACAGCTGAATAAGCAAAGGGATGACCTATAATCCGATAAAAAGAGATAATTACAAAAAAAAAATTTAAAATAAGGTCGCGCTGGAGACAAACTAAATGACTGATTTTACAGATACAGAAGTGTAGTGGGGTCACATGTAGCACAGCATGAACCCAAGATCACAGTTGAGGTTGTTGTCATAGGTATGGACCTTGGCTATCAGCCTCTGCTCAACGATTCTGCCTTGGAGGACGCATACCCAAAGATCAGAGACCAAATGCCCTTGGCTGCCTGACAGTTAGCCATGATTGATGTCTGCAAGGGTCTCACAAACTTGATTGAGTTTTTTGAGGAAGATTGATGAGGGCAGAGCAGTAGATGTGATCTATATGGACTTCAGTAAGGCATTCGACAAGGTTCCCCATGGGAGACTGATTAGCAAGGTTAGATCTCATGGAATACAGGGAGAACTAGCCATTTGGATACAGAACTGGCTCAAAGGTAGAAGACAGAGGGTGGTGGTGGAGGGTTGTTTTTCAGACTGGAGGCCTGTGACCAATGGAGTGCCACAAGGATCGGTGCTGAGCCCTCTTCTTTTTGTCATTTACATAAATGAATTGAATGCGAGCAAAAGAGGTACATTTTGCAGATGACACCAAAATTGGAGGTGTAGTGGACAGCAAAGAAGGTTACCTCAATTCACAATGGGATCTTGATCAGATGGGCCAGTGGGCAGAGGAGTGGTGGATGGAGTTTAATTTGGATAAATGAGAGGTGCTGTATTTTGGGAAAGCAAATCTTAGCAGGAATTATACACTTAATGGTAAGGTCCTAGGGAGTGTTGAGTTGGGAGGTCATGTTGCGGCTGTACAGGACATTGGTTAGGCCACTGTCGGAATATTACGTGCAATTCTGGTCAGTTTCCTTCGGAAAGATGTTGTGAAACTTGAAAGGGTTCAGAAAAGATTTACAAGGATGTTGCCAGGGTTGGAGGATCTGTGCTAGAGGGAGCGGCTGAACAGGCTGGGGCTGTTTTTCCCTGGAGCAGAGGCTGAGGGGTGACCTTATAGAGGTTTACAAAATTATGAGGGGCATGGATAGGGTCAATACGCAAAGTCTTTTCCCTGGGATCGGGGAGTCCAGAACTAGAGGGCATAGGTTTAGGTTGAGAGGGGAAAGATATAAAAGAGACCTACGGGGCAACTTTTTCACGCAGGGTGTGATGTGTGTATGGTATGAGCTGCCAGAGGAAGTGGTGAAGGCTGGTCCAATTGCAATATTTAAGAGGCATTTGGATAGGTATAAGAATAGGAAGGGTTTGGAGGGATATGGGCCAGGTGCTGGCAGGTGGGACTAGATTGGGTTGGGATATCTGGTCGGCATGGACGGGTTGGACCAAAGGGTCTGTTTCCATGCTGTACATCTCTATGACTCTATGACTGGAATAACGATGGGTATAAGAAGTGCATGCCAAGGGTCCAACCAAAGTAATAAATAATTCAAAACTGTACAAACTAAGGTAGAGAGATCATAATTTATCAAGGTGATGGTATCAAAACTGGACAGTAAAGATGATTTTACAGATACAGAGCAATGTGGTGGGGTCATCAGCATGAAACCAAGATCACAGTTGAGGCTGTTGTCATAGGTACAGACCTTGGCTATCAGCCGCTGCTCAACGATTCTGTGTAGTTGTGTATCTTGAAGTCCGCCTTGGAGGACACATACCCAAAGATCAGAGGCCAAATTTAGGTGAATTGGCCATGCTAAATTGCCCATAGTGTTAGGTGAAGGGGTAAATGTAGGGGAATGGGTCTCGGTGGGTTGCGCTTCGGCGGGTCGTTGTGGACTTGTTGGGCCGAAGGGCCTGTTTCCCCACTGTAATCTAAATCTAAAAAATCTAAATGCCCTTGGCTGCCAGACAGTTAGCCACGATTGATGACTGCAAGGGTTAGATCAGCTAACTTCAAGGTTCAGGGCATGCAGATCTTCAGGTGCATGGTCAAATCACCATGAAATTTAGTCAGTAAAACATTATATATGTTGAGGAATCAGAATATCTCATTGTTGAGCAGAAATAAATATATTTGATTTGATCTCTTAGATAGTGTGGATTCCAAAATTATTCAAAGGCTTAGGTAAACAGAAACAAGATTTCCACATTGTTTGCAAGAAGATGATACTAAATCCATCTGCTTAAGTCTCCCTCGGAAAATGTCTCATTCTTTGATGGGAAGAGTAGAATCTCAGTTAGTCAGCGTAGTTGAAATTGGCTTAATAGCAAGTGATAAAAAAAAAAATTGCACAAGGGCACTCAGAGATGGTAACTGTTCCCAAGGTAAATAGAAAACTGTATGGATCTCAGTCAATTAAATAAAGATTAAGAAGAAAGTCCAACATATTGTCTGTCAATAATAAATTAGCAAAGGTGGCAAAAGCAAGTTTTTCACAAAATTGGATGCCAACAGTCTGCTTGGATAGATACTGTTACAACTGAAAGTCAAAATCACTACATTTATTACATTTCTAGCAGAATTGCTTCTATCAATTATCATTTATGATCTCCTCTGTACTAGAGGTCTTCCAAAGGTTGGTGTCTAAAATTCTGGAAGTTAAAGGGGGAAGCATTACAACATGGATCTTAGTGCATACTGTAGTGAAAAGGGAACACAATTAGCAGATCAGGGGCATGTTAAAGGCAACACAGAATGGCAAATGCAAATTCTTGAGAATGGCACTAACATTTCTAGAACACATCATTCAACAAGAAGTGAGTCCAAGGAAGACAAGAACCATAGGTGAATTTTCAGCAAAGTGCATAA
Source organism: Chiloscyllium plagiosum (assembly GCF_004010195.1). Classification (NCBI taxonomy): domain Eukaryota; kingdom Metazoa; phylum Chordata; class Chondrichthyes; order Orectolobiformes; family Hemiscylliidae; genus Chiloscyllium; species Chiloscyllium plagiosum. The sequence goes on from NC_057718.1 coordinate 66,632,698, forward strand.
ATAGTGTACAGTGTTCTTGGTGATAAAGTGGGAAAGTTTAACCCCACCTTAGCCAGTCTCATTCAACACATAAGATAGCTGATTTAACAAAAAAGGATCACAGTGCTACTAGAACCTGGAGCCACTCATAGCTTTTGAAAGAATTAAAGAGGAGGTTACGTTCTATTGATGTCTAAGCATATTGCAATCTAGGCTTGTTCACTAGATTGCTGCAGCAGCCCTTATTCAAGTGTATATTGGTTGAAACTAAAACTCAGTATATTTCTGAAACCAAAAGAGAAAATGCTGGAAAATCTGAGAAGAGAGAGAGAGGAGAAGAGAGAGAGAGAGAGAGAGGAGAAGAGAGAGAGAGAGAGAGAGGAGAAGAGAGAGAGAGAGAGGAGAAGAGAGAGAGAGGAGAAGAGAGAGAGGTCTGTGTGAGAATCTCTCAGACTATGTCAAAGGCATCTTGAAACCCATTGTACAGGGGTACCCCAGCTTCTGTCACGACATTACAGATTTCTTACAGAAACCCAGCATCCACGGACCAATCAAACCGGGAACATTCCTCGTCACAATGGACGTTTCCGCACTCTACACCAGCATCCCCCACAATGATGGCATCGCAGCAACAGCCTCAGTACTCAACACCAACAACTGCCAATCTCCAAACACCATCCTATAACTCATCTGCTTTATCCTTGATCACAACTTCTTCACCTTTGACAACCAGTTCTTCATCCAGACACATGGAATAGCCATGGGGACCAAATTTGCACCCATATTAAAACAGCCATCCCCTATGGACAAGCCCTACTCGTACATCGGATCTGTTCAGATGAGGAGGAACGTGACGGGCACCTGGAACTACACAGGGATGCCCTCATAAGAACGAGGTACGATGCTCAACTCATCGACCGCCAGTTCCAACATGCCACAGCAAAGAATGGTAATGATCTCCTCAGGAGACAGACACGTGCTGCAAACGACAGGGTACCCTTCGTTGTTCAGTACTTCCCAGGAGCCAAAAAACTACGCCATGTTCTTCGCAACCTGCAACACATTATCAATGAGGATGAGGAGGAGCACCTCACCAAAACCTTCCCCACACCTCCACTGCTCGCCTTTAAACAACCACCAAACCTCAAACAGATCATTGTTCGTAGCAAACTGCCCGACTTTCAGGACAACTCCATGCAACCCTGTCATGTAGCTGCAACATGTCCACATGTTGGAGTGTGGACATGGATACCACCATTACGCATAGGGGCACCTCCCACCATGTATGTGGCAGGTACTCATGTGACTCAGTCAACGTTGGCTATCTTATACGCTGCAGGCAAGGATGCCCTGAGGCATGGTACATTGGGGAATCAGAGCAGAGGCTACAGCAACGGATGTATGGGCAACAATCAACAGACAGGAGTGTTCCCTCCCAGTTGGAGAACAAATTTAGCGACCTAGGACATTTGACCACGAACCTTCAGGTGACCATCCTCCAAGACAGACTTCGGAACAGGCAGCAGCGAAACGTGGCCGAGCAGAGGCTGATAGCTAAGTTCGGTACCCATAGGGAGGGCCTCAACAGAGACCTTGGGTGTGATCACCTGTAGTGTGATGGTGATCACTACACACACACACACACACACACACACACACACACAAATCCACTTGCATATATACCTTTGTGGGGTGAATTTGTACTTGCAGAGTTACATTGTAGTTTGTTCAAAAACTGCATGAATCCCTGTAAGACTCTTAACTCATTTTTTAGATTAGAATCAATCTAAACATTATGGTACAGACAACAGAACACAGGGGACTAACACCTTCAACATCTTATCTGGCTGACACCTATTGCTAAAGTTAACCTGAGAATGTAACTTCTAAAAAGAGTCTTGTGATTTACATATGAAAGAAGTGAAACTATCATGGTCATTCTAACAGATGAGAGACTTAACAAACAATCAAGGTATTTTTCAATGCATAATTTCAGATACATCACACTGTAAACTTTTGCTATAAATTCTGTGTCTTACAATTGTGTACTCCACAACCACCTGAAGGAGCAGCTAGTGCTTCCAATTAAACCTGTTGGACTATAACCTGGCGTTGTATGATTTATAAATTTGTACACCCCAGTCTAACACTGGCATCTCCACATCGAGATTGAAAGAAGTCTCAAAAAAGTAGCTCCATGCAAACAAAGATTCAGGCTTAGGCTGACAAAGCACAAACATGATTTAGTCTATGATGTAGGCCAGGCACAAATACAGATGCATTCTCAAGAACAGAAATGGATCGAGCAAAATATTAAAACTTTCTTGCAGAAGAGTTTACAGCGATAACCAACAGCTGCAGTGCACAAACATCAGACAATAGCCCAAAGATGTGCAGGTTAGGTGAAATGGCCATGCTAAATTGTCCACAATGTTCAGGGACGTGTAAGTTGGGTGCATTACTCAGCAGTAAATATAGGGGACTGGGTGGGTTACTCTGCTGAGGGTTGGTGTGGACTTGTTGGATTGAAGGGCCTGTTTCCAAACTGTAGAGATTCAAAATAAATACTGTCTACACGGAGGTTGAAATATAGTCCGGAAGACCAAGTACAGAGACGTTACCAGAAACGGAATCTACACTTAATTATAGGAGACATAATGGTGTATGAACATTTAATACCAAAGTTCATTGTGAAGAGAAATCCTACTGAAACTCCATCTGGATATTTAGGGAGTCACACAGAACAGAAACAGACCCTTCTGCCCAACTCATCCTTGCCAACCAGGCACCCTAAACTGAACTAGTCCCATTTGTCTGCATTTCGCAGTTAGGTATCATGAAGTGCAGAACAAGAACACAACAATCAGTGTGACGGCTAGGCATATAGGACTACATTGCCTCATGCCAAATGTGCCGTACACAGCCAAGAGCCTACAGAACCAATGATTTCATCAAGATTTCCACAAAGGGCATGGAACGGACGAGAAATGGATTTGCTCAATTTTATAGGGAAGATGTATTTAGCAGGAGTGAGCCATTATTCAGGATGAATTGAAGTGGCAAGACTTCATTCAGCCAGAGCATGCACTAATCTGAGCACTGAAAAGGATCTGTACAATACATGGTTTCCCAGATGAATTAATATTGGAAAACAGACATCAATTTGTCAAAAAGAATTTCAGGTTGTTTATGTTGGAGGTCGGCATCAACCAGGCGACAAGTTCTCCACTCAATTCTTACTCGAACAGAGAAGCAGAAAGTACAGCCAAGGTCATGAAGTCACTGAGAACTCTTAAGAATCCAGACTGGGAATTAGCTCTGCTTAGTTACAGGACACCACCACTGAATAGCCAGAATTGTTAATAAACAGGAGGCTAAAAACAAATGTACTAGTTGCAGAACAATTTCAGGCCAAATATAGCCTCGAGACCGAATGAACTTAAAGGAACTAGAACAAAGCCACAGCAAAAAGGAGCAGAGTCGGTACAGCCTTAGACAGAAGACAAAATTTTGTCAACCTTAAAGCCAGAACAGAGGGTTAGGTTCAGGAGCAGAAATTCAGTAACCACGGTCATTAGAGAAACAGACCATCCAAGATTTTACATTGCGAGAATGCCTGAAGGCATATTCAGTGGAACAGGAAGGCATTAATTTTAGTAGGAGCCAAATTACTGCAAATGCTGGAGATCACAGTAGATCGGACAGCATCCATGGTGAGAGAGCAAGCTTACATTTCAAGTCTAGATAGGTCTTCATCACCTGCTGTGATCTCCTGCATTTGATGTTAGGTTCATGTGATTAGTTGCATTGTCAAGATTTATGTGAATCTTATTACATCTGATCTTCCCACAAAATTTCTCTCTACTTGGTTTACATTATTCTAGTATTCTCCAATTAGTTAGTTGCGCAGTATGTGTTATCACTAACATCCCCAGCCCGAAGTCCAAATCTCAAATGGTGAGATGGATCTGGAGCTCTGACTGGATGCCCCGGTCTGGTTTTCTTGAATTCAATGCTAGGGTGTCTTGTATGTGCAGCAGTTGTAGCACTCTGTACATTGGTCTCATGTAGCTTAAATATAACTGTCCCACATCCTGTAATAAACATGCTTGGCCCCATTTCTTAGTTCAAGGGACAACAAATGCAAGAGATCACAGCAGATCACAGAGAGCTATCTCGACTCGAAATGTAAGCTTGCTCTCTCACCATGCATGCTGCCTAACCTGTTGTGATCTCCTGCATTTGTTGTTTACAAGCACACTTAAGGATCTGAGATACTCAGTTCAATATCTCAATATGCAAGCAGCAAATGCCTTATTTCAGGAACTAAGCACAGAAATAAATCCAAAACCTACCTCTGCAACCTCCTTTTGAAATGTTAGTGTCATCTGTGTTCTCCCAAAGATAAACGGTCCATTACGATTTGCAATATTCTCCAACCACTTGATAATGAGAGGTGTTGAAACACTGAAAGGAAGATTGCCAATGATGTGCACATTTGGAGGGTCTGTTCAAAAATTTAAAAAGATAAATATACTGTAAGTGACTGAATATGGCTAGGACCCAAATGCTCAATTTGATGCACCATCTTTCAGAAGTGAAAAATCAATGAACAATCCATGAAAAAAAATTGCTCTCCTATCACTGGAAGACAGAACGATTCCTTAAAAAGGAATAACCAGCAGACACAAGACAAGGTCAGCTGCTGGGTCAGTGGTAGGCAGAGGGAGAAACCAACAAGAGGGGAAAAACCACACTTAACCTCAAATTGTACCAATCTGCCAGCTGCAGATGCATCTGTCCACAACAATATTGGTAAAATGATCATTCAGTACTTGAAGAGATGACTGTCTTCACACTGACAATACACTCCATCGTGCTGTATGGTACTATCACCGTGCTAAATGGGATAGACTTCAAACAAATCCAGCAGCTTAGGATTGGGCATTCATGAGATGCTGAGGGCCATCAACAGCAGCAGAATTGAACCTCAGTGCAATCTGTAACTTCATGGCCTAGCTTATCTCTCACTCAACAATTATCATCAAGCCATGGGATCAAACTTGCTTCAGTGGAGAGTGCAGGAGGGCATGCCAAGGAGCAGTAGCAGGCATACCTGAAAATGAGATGTCAACCAAACAGGACTATTTGCATGTCAAACAGCATAAGCAACAAGTCACAGGCAGAGCTAAGCAATCCCACAACCAACAAATCAGACACAGGCTCTTCTTGCCACATCCATGAATGAGATATCATCTAAGAATTGCCCACTGACATTCAGTGGTGTTACCATCACTCAATCCTCCACAATCAACAGCCTGGGGGGTTCCATTTACCAGAAACTCAACTGAACTCACCACGTAAACAGAGTGACTACAACAGCAGGTCAGAGGCTAGGAAGACAGCTTGATTCCCCAAGTCTTGTCCACCATCTTCAAGACAAAGGTTAGGAGTGTAATGGAATACTCCCCACTTACCTGGATGGTGCAGCTCCAAGAAGTTTGACACCATTTAGGACAAAGCAGCCTGCGTGATTGGCATTGCATACATAAGTTGAACATTCACTAGTTAACTCAAAGGAGTATCCTGTTCCTAGAAGTTATGTTTCCTGATCTCTGAACTTTCTCTAGGTAAGGAAAAATTGATCAGAATAGGGCCACAAGCATTTCTCTGGAATATTTGAGTGTATCCTTTGGAAACTGAACTGAAGGAAAATAACACAAGTACAAAGCTGATTCTCCTCGCCCCAATTATAACACGGGTGTGGGCGTTGAGGTTGACAGCCAGATTAACACCCTCAAAATAGTATTAAATAAAACCAGACAAGTTGAATATTTTTGGTGATTTTGGAACATATAAAAGGATAAAGTACTTAAATCCAAGAAATATGATCAGAAACTGCTGGAAATATTCAGTAGGCCAGACAGCATCTATAGAAAGAGAAATAGAGTCAACACTTCAGGTCTACAATCGTCACTAGTTCTGACCAAATGACCTTTGTTTCTCTCTGTACAGATACTGCCAGACATGCTGTGCTAAAACTACTCACTTGCATTAGAGTGAAAAAAATCCTTTCTGCTAGCCTTCCATAAAGTACTCAGAGACAGCCTGTGAGTACTTGATTTCCCAGCAGCCTGAATCTAGTTTGGTACAATATTAAATATCAATGTCAAAAGAAAGAAAAAAAAACCATGTAAAAACATAAAAAAGCTGCAGAGCAATTTAAAACATAGAACAATAAAGCAATAGCTGATAATTTTTTAAAAATAATTCACAAAAGTGATCTTTATAAAGTGCCAAGCAGCAGAGCTAAATAATAAAATCCTTTTTTGCCCTTTTACCCGTAAGCAGCAGAGTTTGACAGATAGATTCAGCTTCAAGTCCAGATCATGAAGGAAGGACTGGAGCAACCTAAGGAGTTAGGGTACCTTTACCTCTAGTGGGGCACACCATGAGCTTGGTTGGAATTCACACAAAAGTGTAGCCAGTCAGAAGCAGTTAATTTTCAACATGGGTTTCCCTTCTCTCCTGAGGTGGATTAGGATATGGGCCTCTCTGCCCAGAAATCACTTGCGCAGAGGCAGGAAAGCATCAAGCACAGCCTATCTAATTTTCCAGAACTCCTTCCTTGCCTTCTATATGCCCAAAACATTCATCCCACACTCACCTTCACTTCCTTACACTCATATACCCTGGTTCTAGGAGGTTTGAAAATCAATACCCCAGAACAGGAGTTCAGGGTTGTTGTGAAGATGGGAAGACATTCACCCTCAGCACTCCAACCCTCTAGCTATCACAAGTCTTTATTTTGCTGCAACTCCTGCTCCTCATGGCCTTCCTGATTTGTTCTGCTATCTTGACTCCCACAGACCTCCAGGGAATCTGCACGTGCATGGGAGGGAGAGAAAACGTGGCCTCAAGCGGCAATGATATGAAGCACACATTTTAACTGCTCAAACACTTTAGCACAAACACGGTGGTAGTACCAATAAAGGCAAAATATGTAAGGTGTGTTTGAGCATCCCTAAGGCATGGACCCAGCGCTCAACATCTTTTTTAGCTCCATTCTCCCTGACCTTTTCTTCCTCCCTATCTCCATGCAAGCTGCTACTCACTAACAGATCCTCCTCCACAAATCCCTTGGTAGCCTCTCTATCACAAGCCCCTCATCATCCCTATTCTCCAGCAGAAAGCCTCTGCCTTCAATATCCCACACTATCCTCCAGGAGGTACTCTCTCCCAATGTCTCAGTCAGCAACCTTCCATTTTAAGCCTCTCCTCCCCTTCTCAGACATGTCACAGTCATGACTTGAGCATTGAGGGTTCAGGCTGAATGAAACCTTCACATGCTTACTGTTTCTCCAATCACAGCCTATTTCTCTACCATATGGCAGTTTATAAGGTCACCAATGAGCCAACAGCAGCAAAATTAGAAGGGAACTGCCCTGTGATTGGAGGATCACCTCCTTTCAGAACCTGTCATTTCAACTTTCCTATATTTTGAGCATTGGTTCCGAACAAATGTTGGATAACCCAGGTCTAAATACATTTTTTGTAGTGACTGTAACAAGGTCAGCCAAGTGGACCATTTAGAATAGGAGTGCCCTGACTGGGGCTGTTAATCTGGTCCAAACAGTGAGCCCTAATTGACAGAAAAACAGGAGTGTCCTCCCCTTCACTGTTTTGATAACACAGTGATGTGAAGGGCACTGCTTGTCACTGGCCACTCAGGTGTTTTCCCATCTTTCTGGTGGTGGAAATTGAATAAAGATTTGTGCACCTCGTGTCTTTCACTGTGTCTCACACCTATACACACACACCATGGGTACTGGGGAAAAAATAAGCACTACCGCAGTTAGGTGGTAGTGTGGGGGAAAAGAAAAAGAAAAAAAAAGAAGTGTCTCCCCTTCACTGTTTGATCACGCAGCATTGCTCTTTGATGTGAAGGGTACTGCTTGTCACTGGCCACTCAGGTGTTTTTCCCTTTTGAGAGTTGGATCAGTGTGAGTGTGCACACGTGCAAGGACTCTCCTCCTTGAAGGGGACTAGCTGCCCCACATCGGGAGAGAGAGGAAAGAAGAAGGAAGAGGAGGAGGAAGCAGAAGGAGGTGAGAGCTTTTGAGTCTGGGGCCTACTTTTAGAGCTACAGCCTGGGTCTCACCCAGGTCAAGGGAGTGTTGCTGCTGACCTGGGGCCCACTCCCACTGCTGGTCTCTGGGACCCCGCCCGACCTGCCTCAGCTGTTGCTGCTTGGGGCCTGCCTCACTGCTGCTGCCTGGGACTTGCCTTGGGGACCCTCCCCAACAGGCCTGCCCCCACCGTTGTGACCAAGGGCCTGCCTAGGACTTGCCTGAGGCCTGCCTCCACCACTGCTGCCTAGGACTTGCCTTGTCCCCTCCCCAGGACCTCCACCACTGCCACTGCTGGAGACCCACCTCCACTGCTACTGCCTGGGACTCGCCTTGGGCCCCTCCCCACAACCTCCACCACTACTGCTGCCTGGGACTCGCCTTGGGGACCCTCCCCAACAGGTCTGCCCCCACCGCTGCGACCAAGGGCCTACCTGGGACTCGCCCGAGGCCTGCCTCCAACGCTGCTGTTGCCTGAGGCCAGTCTCTACCGTTGCTGACTGGGACTCGCCTTGGGCACCTCCCAGGACTTCTGCTGCGGCCAGAGGCTCACTTTCACCGCTGCTGCCTGGGGCCTACCAATATCCAGCAGCAGAGTATGGCGAGCCCGAAGGTCGCAGGGCCCAGCCGCACCTACGCCGGGGTAGCCGCTGCCTTAGGCTCGGCTGTCGCAACCCCCTTCCTGCAAGAAACCCACATTACCCTGGGATACGAAGCCATCTGGCTCCTGGAGTGGCGCGGGGGGGGGGGTCTACATGAGTCACCTCACCCGCAGATCTGGCAGGGTGGCTATCTTGTTGGCCCTGCATTTTCAGCTGGAGATCTTGGGGGTCAGAGAGCCCGTGCCAGGCGATTTGCTTCACCTGACGGTTTGGCTGGGGGGCGCGGTGCTTCACTTGGTGAACATCTATGCTCCCCTGGCCGGGCCGAGGCAAGCGAGCTTCTTCGGAGAAGTGTCCAGTCATCTCATCTCCGTTGACGAGAGCCAGTGCATCGTCCTCGGGGGAGATTTTAACTGCGTCCTCAAGGACAGGGACCACGGTGGTGCCCGCACCGGTTGGGCGTCAGGGAGGAGGTTGGGGACTTGGTCAAGTGCTTCGATCTGGTGGATGTCTGGTGGAATCTCCATCCCAACTCCATCGCCTTCACCTTCGTGTGGCCTGGGTCGGAGCGTCCAGAATCGACCGTCTGTACGTTTCGCAGGCGTACGCCTCCTGCTTTCCGATGGCCTCCATGCGGCAGGTGTCGTGCACGGACCATCACCTGGTGTGGGCAGCACTCCTTCCATTCGGTGCCAGGCTCGGCTCGCGTTCTGGCACTTTAACAACCTGCTGCTGGAGGACGAGCGGTTCTGGGACTCGTTTTGTCATTTCTGGGCCAGCTGGAGAAGGAAGCAGGGAAGCTTCCCCTCCCTGAGGCCATCTTGGAACAGGGCGGTCATCGCCCTGCTGCCAAAGAAGGGGGACCTTCGTTCTTTGAAGAACTGGCATCCGGACTCTTCCCACCCCCCCCCCCCCAGCATGGAATACAAAATCTTCGCCAGGGTGTTGTCTTCTCGCCTGGCTTCTGTGCTGGCCCACATGATTCACCCGGCCAAGTCCTACACGGTCCCAGGCCTGAGGATACACGACAACATCCACCTGGTCCGAGATCTGATCCATTTCTGTCGACGGGCTGGTCTGCCAAGCGCCTTTCTGTCACTCGACTAGAAGGCGTTCGACAGGGTCGATCACTAGTACCTGCTCAGGACTCTGCAGGCATTAGGGTTCGGGACGCAGTTCGTCACCCAGATCTTTTGTACGCCGCCGCAGAGTGTCTGGTTAAAGTTAACGGGTCCCGGATGGTGCCTCTTCGCTTTGGGAAAGGAGTAAGTCAAGGCTGCCCGCTGTTCAGCCAGCTGTATTCCCTGTGCGTGGAGCCTTTCCTGCGCCTCTTGGAGGGGGTTGTCGGGGCTGGTTCTGCGCAGCGCAGCGCGCGCACGGTGGTGCTCCTCACTTTCACCGACCCAGCTAACCTGGGGAGGATGCGCGAGTGCCAGGCCATGTACTCGGCAGCGTCTTCCGCCAAGATCAACTGGGCCAAATGTTCCGGATTACTGGTCAGTCCGTGGTGGGTGGACTCTCTGCCAGAGGAGTTACGGGGGCTCAGCTAGAGTACCACCATCTCCTCTACCTGGAGGTCTACCTCAGCCCAGCTGAGGAATCCTGGCCGGCCAACTGGCAGGAGCCAGAGGCCAAAGTCTCTGCTTGCCTAGGCTGTTGGACAGGACTATTCGGTGCTATCTTACAGGAATAGAGTGCTGGTCATAAACCAGCTGGTGACTGCCATGCTGTGGTACAGGCTGGTCACTTTGGAACCCTCCTGGCTTTGTCACTGACATCCAGAGAATGTTGGTCAACTTCTTCTTGATAAAAAGATGCACTGGGTCACTGTGCAGGTTCTGAGTCTCCCTATTGAGGAGGTCGGTCAGTCACTGGTGTGCGTCCGCACCCATGTCACGACACTCCGCCTTCAGACCTTGCAGTGATATCTTTACGCGAGCCTCCTCCTAAGTAGTGTGCCCTGGCAACGTATTTTTTCCACCAGGTATGTAACCTCAACTACGACACGCAGCTCCTGTTTGTCGATCGTGACGGTTTGGAGGTCGCCCTCAAGATGCTACCTATCTTTTATCAGGACCTGATCACTGTCTGGAACGTGGTCAAATCGCGTCGCGCCTACCCTCCGGCAGGCGTAGCGGCTGTCGTCAGGGAGCCGTTGCTCAGGAATCCGCACCTCTGTACACATGGGTTCGAGTGGCTGTCAGAGGGGAGGGCCATGGCTGGGAGGGTGACCAGGTCAGGGACGTGCTGGGTGCCAGGGGCCTGGGCTAGATGCTGCCACAGGACATAGCGAGCAGGGCAGCGGTGGACGTCCAGTACGTGACCACCGCCATTCGACGCCTTAAAACAGCAGTGCTCGGACCCGACGTAGTGCACCAGTTGGAGGATGCTCAGGTGTGCGGTGGGATCCCGTCTGCGCTCACCCCAGCCCGGCCAGAATTTCACATTGGCCCCAAGGTCCCGTACTTCCTGCGGGAGCCTGTGTCCCACAACCTGAGCCGCCTCTGGAATTTTAGTTTTGTCCCTTTTTAAGGATGTAAAAAGGAGGGCCCTGTAGCGACTGCTGCTGCACACAGTTCACCTCTTCTCCCTCATCCTGTGTCCGGACGCACCTTGGCGTGCCCATTTGCCACCGGGCGGTGGGGATCCCCAGTGGAGGGCTCTCTATGCGGGAGTCCTCCCCATTTCTCTCAGGGATCTGGGGTGGAGGGTGCTGCACGGAGTGGTCCCCTGCAACCGCAGATTGCGGTGGTACACAGACTCCCAGCACAACTGCTTGTTCTGTAGTGCTTTGGAGTCTGTGAGCCATGTGTATATTGTTAGTGGGTGTTTGCACTCCCTTTTTGATTTTCTTAAAAACCACCTCCTCTGCTGTTGGTTGCACTTCAGTCCCACGCTACTGATCGTCGGACACCCGGTACACAGGAGGGAGGGCAAGTCTGAAGACCTCCTCACGGGGCCTGCTCCTGGGCCTGGCCAAATTGGCCATAAACATGTCCAGGCAGCGGGCCGTGGAGGGGGTCGTTAAGGCCGACTGCCTGCCCCTCTTCTGTGGTTACGTTAGAGCCCGGGTGTCCTTGGAGAAGGAGCATGCGGTCTCCACCAATACCCTTTGAGTTGAGGTAAACACTTCTAGCATCATACTGCTATTTGGGAAGCTTAAAGATCATTCAATCCTGCTAAAGACTGGGCCCAGTACATGAAAAGAGTGCACTATTTTTTCCAAACAAATGACATTGTGGCAGATAAAAAGCAATGAGTAATGCTCTTGACAGGTTGAGGACCTGCAGCTTTTTTGGTTATGAAGAGCCTAACTTTCCCTGAGGTACCAGATACTAAAATCTTTCAAGAGCTGGCTATTTAGTAAAGAAATATTGCAACCCCAAGCTTCCTCTAATTTTGAGATGTTAATTTTACCTGGCAATTCAAGAACCAGGGGAATCAACACTGGGATTTTTGACTAGGTATGACTTTGGTTTAACACTTAATAAGCTGCTGACTTACTGTTTGGAATGTGGGATTAATGACGCAACCATGCAGAAATGCCAACAGTGAAGTCCAGTTGGGCTTCAACAGGCACTACAACTTGCTTTATCATTGGAAAATGCAACAGGTGGAGCATAAAAGTTGCTGGGTATTCCAATGGAAATCAACATTGTCAATAGTCCGACTAAGCTCAGGGAACACTACTTGAGTGAAGGCAACTGCATAGCCCCACTCAGGACAGAAAACAGAGGCACTCTAGATCAGCACACAATCAAACCCCAAAACAAAGCCAAGCCTTAACATTTTCTTCACGATCCGGGCCAGCAAGCCGTTATAGATGCTGCCAACTCAGGAGAGCAAAAAGTCCCACAAGACCTGAATTGAGTAATAGAACTCATAGGCCAGTATCCAAGAAAGTGCACAACCTGGAAAGTCCACCGACATCTTGTTTGTAACAGTTAAATTGCTTTACAACATTCAAATTCAGAACCAATTAAAATAAATGTCTGGTTAAACTGTCACTAATTTTAAATGCAAGTAAATACTGGCACAGCCATTTCAGTGCTGCAGAACCAGTCTTAAACAAAATTCATTCTGGACTTCAACCCTTAAGTTTGCACAAGACCTGAGCTAGACTGAGAACTTACACCGGGGAATCTTTACAGCTTAAAAAGGTACAACTTCAGTTCCAGTTTCTTCTGAGAAGCAGCTGATTCAGTAACCAGCAATTAAAGTAAAAGGCTAGATTGGCTCAACATTTTTCAATTTCAGAATGGATGCCAAATTAAATACAGTAGCGCCTCGACTTACAAACTTAATCCATTCTAGGACCTGGTTCGCGAACCGAAAAGTTCTTGAACTGAATCAATTTTTCCCATTGTTCGGATAGCGTAAGAATGCTTGGACGTAGCAACGAACGCTGTTCACAGCGCATGCGCCAAAGACGAACTGAATGAGATCACGTGGGACCCAAGAGCTTTTGCGTTCAACAAGTGCGTAGCAAAGCAGAACAATGAAACCACGTGGTCACACACGGGCTTTTTGTGTTCGTACCTTGAATTTCTTACGTATGTTAAAGCAAAATTTTACATACAATCCTGTTCGTAAACAGATTTGTTCATCAACGGGGTCGTTTGTATGTCGAGGCGCTACTGTATCTGGAACCTTTTCAAGAAGTTCTAGGGCCTATCAAAGGAGCCAAGTGACCTTGCATGTTGCCCAAGAACCAGTTCAACAATTCAGTTTCGTCGACTCAGTGTCATTCGCTTTACGGGCAAAAGTACAGACAGAAACCAGAAGGCTGAAAAGCGAAGGAATCATCAAAACAATCTAGTTTGCGGAATAGACAGATTGTGAAGTTGCACGGGTCAGTTTACCTTCGCTGGCATTTTAAGCAAACTGTTTCTCGCAGATGAATAAATACCTAATCCCTTGCACAAAGGAGTGATCTGCAAAGCTGGCAGGCTGGGAATTGGCAGGGAGGGGGGTGTGTTCCCTTCATGAAGTTGGACTGAGCACGCATACTTGCGATTGGGGATACATGAGGATTTCCAGAAATAGGAGAAAGTGAGGTCTGCAGATGCTGGAGATCAGAGCTGAAAATGTGTTGCTGGAACAGCACAGCAGGTCAGGCAGCATCCAGGGAACAGGGGAATTGACGTTTCGGGCATAAGCCCTTCTTCAGGAACTCAGGAACATTTCCTGAAAAAGGGCTTATGCCCGAAACGTCGATTCTCCTGTTCCCTGGATGCTGCCTGACCTGCTGCGCTGTTCCAGCAACACATTTTCAGCTCCGATTTCCAGAAATATGCCACAATTAATACCCATAAAGATTTGTACCAATATGTGAGACTGCCAAGTGGGGTATCACCAGCCTGGCCAATCTTTCCGCAGATGATGGAGAAATTTGATAAGGTCCACCACAGGTCGTCATTTATCTATATGAGTTGACCCAGTGGAGAAGAACAGCAAATGCATCCAGGACTTTAGATACTGTAAAGCACAAATATGCCCAGACAGAGGATGGTTTGGTGGTCATATTTGGAGTCGGGAAGTTACACTAATACCTTTACGGACATAAATTTAAAATAATAATGGAACACAAACCCCTGCTCCGTCTACTTAAAGAGGTCAAGGCCGTGTTGCCCATAGCCTTAGCATTATAGCCCACAGCTGAATTCATTCTAAGTGCATATAATTACAAGCTAGCACACCGTCCTAGAGGCCAAAAAGCAAATGCAACTGCAGTGAGTCACCTCCTGCCGGCAGATACACCACCGGTGATACTGCCACGGGAAGAGTCTGTAATGGTTTTAAATCTTTATGGAAACACTTTCTCTCACAGCTGAACAGGAAATGACATTGCCATAGGAAATTACATCACCAATGGAAATAACATCACCAATCCAAAGAAACCCGAACATATAAATAGAAAGTAGGGCTCATCAGCAGTGCTTCATCTGGAGGCTCACTGAAGAGGTTACCTAGTATGGTGACGAAACGTCTGAAAATAAACTTGTAGTTCAGTGAGCAAACCTACATCCAGAATCTCAACCTGAGCTACAAATCTTCTCAAAACTCGCTAAATTGATTTAGTTTTTTGAAAAACTGATGAAGATTGATTGATGAAGGCAGAGCGGTTGACGATATCCGTACAGTCTTCAGGAAGGCACTTGACAAGATTCCGCATGATAGACTGGCTAGCAAGGTTAGATCACGTGGAATCCAGGGAGAGCTAGCCATCTGGATATAAAATTGGCTTGAGGGTGGTGGTTGAGGGTTGTTTTCAAACTGGAGGCCTGTGACCAGCAGTGTGCCACAAGGATCAGGCTGGATTCACTGCTTCCTTCATTTGTATATAATGATTTGGATGTGATTATAGGAGAAATAGTTACTAAGTTTGTAGATGACACCAAAATTACTAGCGTAGTGGACAACGAAGAAATTTATCTCAGAGTACAATGGGACTTTGACCAAATGGGCCGATGGGCTAAAGAGTGGCAAATGGATTAATTTAGATAAATATGAGCTGTCGCATTTTGATAAGGCAAATCAGGGCGGGATTTATACACTGAATGGTAAGGTCCTGGGGAGTGTTACTGAACAAAGAGACCTTGGAGTGCAAATTCATAGTTACTTGAAATTGGAGTCATAGATAAACAGGGGATGAAGAAAGCGACTGGTATGTTTGCCTTTATTGGTAGTAACATGGAGTACAGATGTTGAGATGCCATGACGCGGCTGTATGGGACATTGGTTAGGCCACTTACAGAATATAGCGTTCAATTCTGGCCTTCCTGCTATAGGAAAGATGTTGTTAAACTTGAAAGGGGTCTGAAAAGATTTACAAGGATATTGCCAGAGTTTGAGGGCTTGAGCTTTAGGGAGAGGCTGAATAGGCTGGGGCTGTTTTCCCTGAAGCGTCAGAGGTTGAGGGGTGATCTTATAAGGTTTATAAAATCATGACGGGCATGGGTCAGGTGAATAGCCAAGATCTTTTTCCCAGGGTAGGGGAGTCCAAAACTAAAGGGTAAAGGTTTGAGATGAGAAGGGAAAGATTTAAAGGGGACCTAATCAGCAGAAGGGGGTGCATGTATGAAATGAGCTGTCAGAGGAAGTGGTAAAAGCTGGTACAAATACAACATTTAAAAGTCATCCAGATGGATACATGAATAGGAAGGATTTAGAGGGATATGGGCCAAATGCTGGCAAATGGGACTAGATTCATTTAGAATATCTGATTGGCATGGACAAATTGGACTGAAGAGTCTGTTTCCGCGCTGTATAACTATATGACTCTAATTTATGTCTGATGATCAGGAATAGTGTAGACATAGCTACGTTGGTGGGGCAGTGCCCAGATTGTTAACAAAAAACAAAAATTACTGCCCACAGCTCACCACATTCATATAAACTGTGGATCTGATTGCATGCCAATTATATAGGCCCTTTCATGGGGTCAATGTTCGTAGTCATTATGAACACACCAATGTCGCTGGGTGTGCACAGAGTTCATTGTCAATTGCAAGGACAACGATAGAAAACCTGTGCAGATCTTTTGCAATACGTGGACTCAGAAGTGTTGGTTACAGATAAAGGGCCATTTTTTACCAGCAGTAAATTAGAGTATTTCCTAAAGTCGAATGGTATTTGACAATATAAGGACAGCTCCGTATCATCCATCATCTTAACAGTCCAGCAGAAACAGCAGACCAAACTTTTAAGGCAGACTCAAAGAAACAGCCTACAGCTGCACTAGATAATAAACCGTCCCACTACTTCTTTGATTATACGACCACACCTCACGTAATTACAAGGATTACTCCAGAGTTGCTAATGGGGATAAGATGCCTTGCCAGGTTAAATTTGATCTCCCCATACGTGGGAGGGGGTGTGCACATGTGTGCGAAGGTATCAGGAATGCAATTGCTGAACACAAGACTCTGCTAAGCAAGAGAGACCGTTTACTTCAAGGGATGAAGTTTGGTGTAAAACTATGGGAACAGCCACGACATGATCAACCTGAATTCAGGCCCAGTGACATGACATTCAGGCAGGTACAATGGTCCTGAATAAGCATGTGGACCATATGAAAGCTGAAAATTTGCAAACAGCGTGGGATCAAAACCTGCATTATTCCTCTTGCCCTTGATTGATACTGAACCCATGGGTCCTCTCTCTCCATTATGTGTTGAGGATATCTCTGAATCGGAAATATACACAGCGACGGTGCTGCTTTGATGCCTTTGCTGCATGAAGAAAAGAATGAATTTCTTCTGAAATTATGGGAACACGAGGCGAGCTACTGTGTATTACACACCAACCACATCAGACACAGAGTTGGAGGAACCCAGAAGGGGCTACAAAAAGAGAGGGGGGGGGATGGAGACAGAGAGTTGTAATGAGGCCAGCCAGGTGGACTTCATAGAATATATGAGTCCGCTGACTGGGTTGTTAATCTGGTCCAATCAAGGAGCCCTGTCTGACAGATAAAAAGAGGACAGTTACCGCACTTAGGTGGTAGTGTGGGGGTTTAAAAAATAAATAAATAAAACAGGAGTGTAAGGGCAGTGTTTGTCAAAAAAAAAGAGGACAGTTACCGCACTTAGGTGGTAGTGTGGGGGTTGAAAGAAAAAAAAAACAAAAAAAAAAACCAGGAGATCCCCTTCACTGTTTTTGATCACACAGCACTGCCCTTTTAAAAAAAATAAACCGAAAAGAAAAAGAAAAAAAAAAGGACAGTCACTGGACTATTGGATGACACACTAAAGAGGCTCCATCAGCTCTTTCAAGTGTGAGAAAAGATTTTTTGAAGATTGCGGCTTCTTGATGCTCCGGACAATATTTATCCCTCAACTGACATATCTGAAATGTTGGACTTTGAAAAATCATTTGAAGTGCCATATATCAGACTGTAGCAAATTGAAGACCATGGGATTAAAGGGCAGTGACACTAAACTGTTTGCAAAATAGACATTAGTTGTGGACAACAATTTCTCTGGCTGGACGCAAGTAAATATTGGTGTTCCCCAGGCACTGATATCAGGAATACTGTTGTTTTTGATATAATATAATAGAAACTGCACTTCAATAGCACTGTATTGTCCATTACGATTACAAAAAATCGTAAGAATAAGTTATTTTTAAGGCCATATCAACAGCAACATGTGATGAGAGATTAACCAGAGCGTTCTTATCATAAAGCCATTAACTTAACTACTTGCAAGAAACCACAGTTCTTAACTTAATAATGAACCTGCTGTATAGTCACAATGAACATACTTATAATTTACCTCCTCCCTACTCAAATAAATATCTGAACTGACTATCAGACAAGCATGAATAGTTGCAAGTTGTTGCTGTCTCCTCCATAAGAAGGAGCCCTATTAAGCAGCCTAACAGTGAAATCAGACTTTAGTTTGACTATTTGGAGGATCAAAGTTAGTGGAATTCAGGTTCCATAATAGCCAGGGTATTTGTTAAGTGTTATCTTTCTACATTACTTACCAGTTTAAGAAACAATGTGGCTCATTCATTTCATCCTTCTGTTAATTCTGTTTGTGAGTTACATAAACTATTTAAGATTAGCTTCAGGTTTACAAATATTTTAATATGTTATTTTATATGTTAGAAAATCTGACCTCATCAAGAACTTGCATTTTATAGGCAAATCATTCACTGGTTTAAAGCATTAGAAACTTACAGTACTTCTGTAGCACCTGGCACACGGTTTTCACTCAATACATGTCAACAGAGAGATCACACTTTTAATTATAGTTGAAAAAGTATTGTATTCATAAACAAGGCTGAACAGGCTGGGGCTGTTTTCCCTGGAGCGTCGGAGGCTGAGGGGTGACCTTATAGAGGTTTACAAAATTATGAAGGGCATGGATAGGATAAATAGGCAAAGTCTTTTCCCTGGGGTTGGGAACTAGAGGGCATAGGTTTAGGGTGAGAGGGGAAAAGATATAAAAAAAGAGACCTAAGGGGCAACCTTTTCACGCAGAGGGTGGTACGTGTATGGAATGAGCTGCCAGAGGATGTGGTGGAGGCTGGTACAATTGCAACATTTAACAGGCATTTGGATGGGTATATGAATAGGAAGGGTTTGGAGGGATATGGGCCGGGCGCTGGCAGGTGGGACGAGATCGGGTTGAGATATCTGGTTGGCATGGACGGATTGGACCGAAAGGTCTGTTTCCATGCTGTACATCTCTATGACTCTAAGTCTTTTTCTTTTCACTTTCTACGTCTTATTTACCAATTTGTCATGAATTATTTTTACTGTTGTATTATACATCAACTTTGTATTATGATCGGAGTATGACATTTAAAATAACACTAAGTCAATGACTAATCTTTGAAAAATTGAATTATTCAATAACTTATAGCGACAATGAAGCATCATTGACATTAGGTAGAACCAACTAGCATCCTGAATTCATATTTTGCATATTCTTTCATTAAAGCAATGAAGTTAAAATAAATTCTAAGGAGGAAAAATTCTCAGATCAACTAATTACTGAAGAATCATCCAGTGAAGCTTTGTGGGTGGAGCTAAGAAATAAAAAGCAGATGGTGACGTTATTGGGGTTGTACTATAGACACCCAAATAGACAACGGGAATTAGACAAACAAATATGCAGGGAGATTGGGGAGACTTGCAGAACAATTAGGGTTGTCACAGTGAAGGATTTTAATTTTCCTAACATAAACTGGAACTACCATAGCATTAAGAGTTTAGATGGGGTGGAGTTTTGTTAAGTGCTTCAGGAAAGTTCCCTCAAGCAGTATATAGAGGATCCTTCTTGGGAAGGGCAAAACTCAACTTACTCTTGGAAAATAGGGTAAGATAAGTGACTGAGATGACAGTGAGGGAGCACCTTGGGACCAGTGACTATAATTCTTTTAATTTTAAAATACTTATCACAACACAACGCCATCCATGCTCTCAAAACCAATCGCAACATTGTCATCAAACCAGCAAATAAAGGAGGCGCCATTGTCGTTCAGAATAGAATGGACTACTGCAAGGAAGTATACCGACAACTGAACACCCAGGAATGCTACAGACAACTACAGGTCGATCCAACCAAAGAATACACCCGTGAACTGAACACATTGATCAAGACTTTTCATCCAGTCCTTCAGGGTTCCCTATGCACCCTCATCCCATATACTTCTCACATAGGGGACTTCTACTGTTTTCCAGAGACACACAAAGCCAACACCTGCACATCCCACTGTATCAGGCAATGCGACCCTGTGTGACATCCTTTCTGGCTACATCAAAGGCATCTTGAAACTCATTGTAGTGGAGACCTCCAGTTTCTGTAAGAAGCCCTACAGATTTCTTACAGAAACCCAGCACCCACGGACTAGTCGATCCGGGAACATTCCTCCTCACAATGGATGCTTCAGCACTCTACACCAGCAACCCCCACGATGGTGGCATCGCTGCAACAGCCCCAGTACTCAATACCAACAATGCCAATCTCTGAGCTTATCCTACAACTCATCCACTTTATCCTCGACTACAATGTTTTTACTTTTGACAAATAGTTCTTCATCCAGACACATGGAACAGCTATGGGGGACCAAAGTAGCACCAACATGCCAACGTTTCATGCACAGATCTGAACAAGACTTTTTTGCTGCACAGGACCTGCGCCAACTAACAATACACCAGATATTTTGATGACATTTTCTTCCTCTGGAACCATGGCGAGGAGTCACTGCAGCAACTACACAGTGATATCAATGAGTTTCATCCAACCATCAGACTTGCCATGGACTACTCTTTAGTATCTGTCTCATTCTTGGACACATGCATCTCCATCAAGGATGGGCATCTGAGTACCTCACTCTACTGCAAACCCACAGATAACCTCACATTGCTGCACTTCTCTAGTTCCACCCTAAACATATTAAAACAGCCATCCCCAACAGACAAGCCCTATGCATACACAGGATCTGTTCAGATGAGGAGGAATGTGACAAACACGTGAAGGTGCTCAAAGATGCGATCATAAAACCAGGGTACGATACTCAACTCATTAATCGCCAGTTCTGACATGCCACAGCGAGAAACTGTAATGACCACCTCAGGGAACAGACACAGGTTGCACCCAATAGGGTACCCTTGATTATCCAGTACTTCCCGGGAGCCGAAAAACTACGCCATGTTCTTTGCAGCTTGCAACACATTATCGACAAGGATGAGCATTTTGCCAAGAACTTCTCTACCCTCCATTTCTCACCTTTAAACAACTGCCAAACCTTAAACAGACAATTGTTTGCAGCAAACTACCTAGCCTTCAGGACAACATCTAACAACACCATACAACACTCTCATGTCAACCACTGCAAGGTGTGTCAGACTGTCAACATGGATACCACCATTACCCGTGGGACACCACCCACCGTATATGTGGCAGGTACTCATGTGAATCAGCCAACGTTGTCTATCTCAGACACTGCAGGCAAGGGTACTCTGAGGTATGCTAGATTGGCAAGACCAAGCAGATGCTATGACAACAGATGAATGGACACTGCGAAACAATCAACAGACAAGGGTAATCACTCTCAGTTGGGGAGCAGTTCAGCGGTCAGGGACATTCAGTCTTGGATCTTCGAGTGACCATCCTCCAAGGCGGACTTCAGGATAGGCAACAATGCAAAGTGGCCGAGCAGAGGCTGATAGCCAAGTTTGGTACCCATGAGGATGGCCTCCACTGGGATCTTGGGTTCATGTTACACTATAAGTGACACGATACATTCTCTCTCACACAGGCACTCTTTCATACTCATACACTCACGCAGAACCTCTCTCTCTCAGACACGCACCCCCACACCTTCTCACAGGCTTAAACTCCATTACACACCCTTTACCAAGCTTTTACCACACACTCTCTCATACACACACACAAACTTTCTCTCATGCACATACACACAAGTGTATGGGGTGAATTTGAATTTGCAGATGCATTCTATTTTGCTCAAATAATGCACAATCTGCAAGTAGTCAATGCAGGCAGTCAATACATTTAATATTTTGTAAATTCTACTTTGGAAACAAAACCAATCTGACTCAACATTGGGATACAGACAGACTCTGACTTCACCCCTCTAATGCACTGCCTGAGCTGAGATGTCATCTTTTGTTATAAAACCTTAAGTTATCTTGAGAATGTGACTGAAAAGAAGTTCTGGGATTTATGTATTAATGAATCGAAACATGCAATCCATTCTAAATGGTCTGAGTTACTGGGAGAGGTTAGACAAGCTAGGACTTTTTTCTTTAGAGTGTAAGAGACTGAGGGGAGATCTTAAAGAAGTGTATAAAATCATGAGAGGCATGGATAGGGTGAATGCACTCAGTCTTTTTCCCAGGGTTGGGGAATCGAGGACGAGATGGCATCACTTTAAGGTTAGAGGGGAAAGAATAAAAGGGAACCTGACAGGCAACATTAACACGGAGGGTGAAACTATCGGAAGGATGTTGTGAAACTTGAAGGGGTCAGAAAAGATTTACAAGGATGTTGCCAGAGTTCAGAACTAGAGGGCATAGGTTCAGGGTGAGAGGGGAAAGATATAAAAGGGATCTAAGAGGCAACCTTTTCATGCAGAGGGTAGTGCGTGTGTGGAATGAAGTGGTGGAGGCTGGTACAATTACAGCATTTAAAAGGCATCTGGATAGGTATATGAAGCAGAAGAGTTTAGAGGGATGTGGGCCAAGTGCTGGCAAATGGGACTAGATTAGGTTAGGATAACTGGTCAGCATGGATGAATTGGACCGAAGGGTCTATTTCCATGCTGTACATCTTATGACTCTATGATATGGAATGAGCTGCCAATAGAAATTGTTGAGGCGGATACGTTAAGAACATTTAAAAGGCATTTGGATAAGTACATGGACAGGAAATGTTTAAAAGGATTGGGCCAAGTGCAGGGAAATGGGGTTAGCGTAGATGGGTATTTTGGTCAGCATGGACCAGTTTGTGCCAAATGGCCTGTCTCCACACTATAGGACTCTATGACTCTATAATATCTTAAAATCTCTTACCAAACAAAACTTACCACCTTCCCACACATTTTGAAAATGCTTTGGAAAAGCCCTTTCCAGCTTGTAGGTCAGAATATCTCCGTGAATGATGCGCATTTTCCCAGGTGCTGCTTCATCCAGCAACTACATGAATACAAAGTGATAATTATGTTACAAAGTTCTTGTCTTTTATCCACACCTTCCAAGTGAAAATGTGATTAATACAGAATTCAGTATAGTGACTTCATAGTTTATTTACTTAAAAGATAAAAGTTGGGACATCAAGATGGAGGCAATTCTACTTCAAAGTATTCCACACATGAATAGAATGAAGTTTACAGTAGTTGGAGATGGGAAGGCTCTGCATAAGTATTAGAACAACATTGATAGTGTTTAGATCTTATATAAGAGGTCTATTTTGGTGAAGGGATCCAATATTTGCCTCAAGATAATGATGATTTTCAAATACAATTTTACATGAAAAACACTTCTGTTTATTTTGGGAAATTGCTACTAGAGCTCAAACAACTTGAGTTTTGTGTAACAATAAAAACTGAGTAAATATCAGGTTAACTATTTGAAGCCAAATCCAAATAAGCATTAAAAAAACTAAGATCATATTTATACTGACTGTTTTACTCATTTTCCCATCATTGTCTTGGCTGCCTTTTCAGCTTGTAAAGTTTAAATCAAGCCACCTTTCAATACTGCTTATTTACATTAATTTATTTGATTACTAAGCAAAGTTGTTACCTGTAAACCAGGAATAAATCTAGTATCTTTTTCAACCACAAGTAATTCTGCAATGCCAGTATTAAGAATTGATCGAGTGATGCCACCTGGGCCCGGGCCCACTTCACAGACATAGGCGTTCTTCAGATTCCCAGCATGCCGAACTATTTTATCTGAAATAGATGATTTATTTTTTAAATGATAATTACTCACAAGATTGGGTCATCAAATTACATTATATAGATTGAACAGAAAAAGAGAGAAACAGACTCCGGAGTGTAGAATACAGGCCTCTTAAGAGTCAACTATATCTAGACATCGTTAAGGGTCAGAAACAGGAGGGAAGTAATAGTAGCAGACTTCAACCAACCTAGTAGTAGCTTGGATAAGATCTGTGTTAAAGGAGAGAGAGCACAAAATCCTTAGAATGCTTCAGAAGATCATTTTGTAGCCAGAGTTAAACAAATCCAGCAAGAGAATAGACAATTCTGAACTTAGGGTTTTTGAAATGAAACAAAAAAGTACGGAGTGCTTCCTGGTGGTAATAATCATAATTCAGTTAGATTTCATGCAGTGTAGATAATATTAAATAGAAGCCTACAGTAAAAGTCTGATTTGGGAAAAGGTTAATGTTATGTAGTAATGTGTTTTGGCAAAATTGCTACTTAAAGGTAAATTAGTGTCAAAAGCAATGTGAGTCAGTTTCTCAATCTCAGAAACAGATGGAGAGAATTCAGAACACATATTTCCTCGAAGAAAAAAGTGGGGATGGTTGGGGGCTTGTAAATCTGGACTCGTCCTCAGACCTTGATCTCAAAGAGCATTTGTGGTAAGACAAGGCAAAAAAGGGAAGCTTTAGTCAGTTGCAGAGAGCTCAACACTGCAGAAATTTCAGGGGAGTGTGGAAAAATGCAGAGGTGAAATTGAAAAGAAAATTGTCAGTGTAGGTATGAAATTATACTGGCAAGTAAATCAGAGAAAACACAAATATGTTGTATAAACATACTAAGAGTAAGAAAGTAACCAGGGAAATATTGCAGCAGAAGGATCAACAGGATGTTAAAGAAAAATATTTTCTTCAAAAGGATCTTCAAACAACTGCTGTTTTTGATGTGACCTGGTCCTTGGTGTATTGTGCATAATTTCAAGATTTCAAATGAAATTAAACTGGCAAGTATAGTACAGTGCAGAAAATAATAACATACATTATAGATATTGGTGAAATCGGCCAACACATAACAGATGAAAAATTAATGTTGAACAGTCTGATACATCTATTATTCAAACACACTATCAAAAAAGAATTAATTTGTAAAAGCCATTTATGAAATATTACAGCACAGGAGGCCTTTCAGCACACTGTGCCTACATCATTACCTAGAGACAATCTCTTGCCTTTGAATAATTATTTAGATAAAATAATATGCAATGTCCTCGAGAGCCTCAATTGAACCTGCCTCTACCACAATTCTAGGCAGTGCATTCCATACCCTAAATAGTCGCTAAATGAAAACGTTTTTTTTCCCCACACTTCATCCTTGTTTCTTCAACAGATCACTTTAAAAACATCCCTTGTTCTTGTTCCATTTATAAAAGGGAATCATTTCTTGATGTCTGTTCTATCCAGCCTACTCGTGATTTTGAAAATCTGGATCAGATAGAGTCATAGAGCTGTACAGCATGGAAACAGATCCTTCAGTCCAATCCGTCCATGCCGACCAGATATCCCAACCCAATCTAGTCCCACCTGCCAGCACCCGGTCCATATCCTTCCAAACCCTTCCTATTCATATACCCATCCAAATGCCTTTTAAATGTTGCAATTGTACCAGCCTCCACCACATCCTCTGGCAGCTCATTCCATACACGTACCACTCTCTGTGAATAAGTTGATCTCTTCTTAGCCTTCTTCTCTCCAAGAAGAAGTCCCAACTTCTTCAACATATCCTCGTAACTGAAGTTTCTCATCCTTGGGATCATTCTTGTAAATTGCTTTTGTACTCTCTCCAACGTGATCACATCGTTCCTATAGTATAGTGTTCAGAACTGTACTTAATATTTCAGTTGACATCCAACAAGTTTAAGAATCTTAAAGAAGTTCAATATCACCTCTTCACTCTTGTACTCTATGCCCCTATTATTAAGGCCAAGGACTCTGCTTTTACAGCTCTTACCATATGTCCTGCCACTTTCAATGATCTGTGCACCTTTAAATCTTGGTCCACTCACTAGCCCCTTCCCCCTTTGTAGCCCCTACTTTATATTGTCTTTCAATATTCTACCAAAATACATGACTTCACAATTCTCTGCATTCAACCCAATTTCCACCTATCTTCCCACTCCACAATCTTGTCTATGTTCTTCTCACCATTTACAATTTTTGTGTTATCTGCTAACTTTGAAACTGTCTCCTGCACACAAAGATCTGGATCATTAATAAATACCAAGAAAAGTAAGGGTATCAAAACAGTTTCCTGGTGAACACTACAAACTTTCATCCAGCCTGAAAAATATTCGTTGTCTGTTGTTTGGTTTCTTATCAAACAGTCAACTTTGTATCCATGTTGCTACTGACCCTTTTACTTCTTCAAAATCTCTAACTTTCCTCACAAGTCTGTTGTTATGTGTATCTGAATCAAATATCTCCTGAAGGTACATGTTCACATCAATAGCGTTACCCTTATTGAACCTTTCTGTTACTGCTGCAAAAGACTACAGCAATTTAGTTACAAGACAATTTCCCCTTTGGAAATCCATGCTGACTCTTGCCAATCAACCCATCTTTTGCTATGTAATCTAATAATTTTATTTGGAAAGGCAAGGACTGATTAGGGATAGTCAACATGTCTTTGTGTGTGGGAAATCATGTCTCACAAACTTGATTGAATTTTTTGAGGAAGTAACAAAGATGATTGATGAGGGCAGAGTGGTAGATGTGATCTATATGGATTTCATAAGACGTTCGACAAAGTTCCCCATGGGAGACTGATTAGCAATGTTAGATTTCACGGAATACAGGGAGAACTAGCCATTTGGATACAGAACTGGCTCGAAGGTAGAAGACAGAGGGTGGTCATGGAGGGTTATTTTTCAGACTGGAGGCCTGTGACCAGTGGAGTGCCACAAGGATCGGTGCTGGGTACTCTACTTGTTGTCATTTACATAAATGATTTGGATGCGAAGTACAAGTAGTAAGTTTGCAGATGATAACAAAATTGGAGGTGTAATGAACAGCGAAGAGGTTTACCTCAGATTACAACGGGATCTGGATCAGATGGGCCAATGGGCTGAGATGTGGCAGATGGAGTTTAACTCAGATAAATGCAAAGTGCTGCATTTTGAGAAAGCATATCTTAGCAGGACTTATACACTTAATGGTAACGTCCTAGGGAGCGTTACTAAACATTTTTAAGGGGAAATTTGCAGAGCTATGAGGAAAGAGCACATGATTTTTCTTTTAATGTAGTTTCTAATAACTTTTAATGATCCTACTTCAATTCAAATAGCATTCCACAGCAGGAAGTAAACTAGGAAACCATATCATCACTGACTAAATTAAATTTTGGTTCTCAATTGTGAATTGACAAAAGCCAAAAACTGCTACAGTTTCATCTACGTATTTACTTTAAGCAGACTGATTCTCAAGTGCCAAGCCATTGTCTCAAGAGCCAAGCCATTGTCTCAAGATTGAGTGAAGCAGTTCAACTTTTGTTCCATCCAAAATATAACATTATCTGAAGATTGTTTTGAGAAATTCTCTTTCAGGATAGGGTTATAATGAAATTTAACATTAAATATAATCTGGATTATAATGTATATACATTGGAATTTTATTCTGAGATGTTTTCTCAATTTTATTTTAAAATATTAATATACAGATTTATCATTAACTCTATTTATTAAATGAAGTACACATAGTTCACAGTAGTAACATGTTTAAATAACTGAGTTCACTGATTTGTACATGACGATTTAATCAAACAACATCCTAGTCACAGACATGTAAGAATGAGAAGATGCACTGATAAAATGTTGATGCTTTAAGTGTAAAAGTAGAGAGTAAAATCTTAAATCTAATATTTAAAATGTTCAATTACCTGTTAATCTTAAATCCAACAAGAAGTTCTGAGATAGCTGCTTTTTAGCTCTCAGCTTATATAATTTGATAATTTCTCCAATGGTGGGAAGAGGAGGCAAACGAGAAGAAATCATTTTCCCTGTTGTCATGGTGCAAGCTCTTTACATTCCTGAAAGAATAGAATAATAAGTTACCAAACAATACACTATTACAGGAAAGACTTCTCAAATTCATAATGTCTTTTAGATTAAATTGGGAATTGCATTGGCATTTACTTATTAGTGTTTAACAACTGTTGAGCAGCCAGAGGTTACTGGCATCAGTTCGTCTGGGTTGGACCCCTCAGATCAATTTTGCAGTTTACCAATATCAGATGGAGAAAACACTTCAATATATGGTCGATTATAACATTTAATTATATTATTCCACAGGCCATCTAACAGGTTATTAACAACTATTCATATTGTAGCGTTGTTGATATATTTCACCCCGAGTAGTATGCAGATGCACATCATTCCACAGGGTACCTGCACAAAATCTGACTTCACAAAAAACTAATGTAATTTGACATTGATTTTTGTCAGTACCACAGTACATTTCAAGTATAGACGTGCAGAAATTCCACATTTCCTAACAGCTTCTCACTGCAGAATACGTGATCATGAGGCCCAAGAAAAATGATGGCATACAGCAGCAACTCATTGGTGCCATATTTTGGATCATGCAATGTATCTTTTCGCCCATTTCTCACACAGCAGTGCCACATTACACAATGAATAAAATAGGTTACAAGCACTAAAAAACTTTAAAATGGCCTAAAATGTCTGCTCAGAATAGACTGGTAAGAAAATAAGAAGTAGGAGCAGGAATAGGCAATTCTAGCCCTCAGGGCTAATCTGCTATTTAATATGATCATGGCTGATGTTGTCTCAGCCTCAACTCCACTATTGCATGCTTGCCATAATCTTTCAACCTGTTACTAATTAAAAATATATCTATCTATCTCCTCCTTAAATATTTAGTAAGTGTCCCAGCAACAACCCACTCTGGGGTGGTGAATTCCACAAATTCATGACCCTTTGAAAAGAATAATTTCTCATCTGTTTTAAATCTGCTAAACCTTATCCTAAAATTATGGCCTCTTGTTCTAGACTGCCGCATGTGAGGAAACATCCTTTCAACGTCTATTTTGTCAATCTCCTTTAGCACCATTATATACGTCAATCAGATTTCTTCTCATACTTTTAAACTCCAGAGAGTATAGGTCTTAAGTACTCAATCTCTCTTCATAATACAATCCCCTTATCTCTGGAATCAATCTAGCAAGCCTCCTCCGAACTGCCTCCAATGCAATTACATCCCTCCTCAAGTGAGGGGACCAGGTTGACATAGAATACGCCAGGTGCAGTTTCACCAATGCCTGGTACAGTTGCAGCAACTTCCCCAATTTTACATTCTATTATTTTAGCAATAAATGCCAAACTTGCCTTTCCCTTCCTTATTACCTGCTGTTCCTACCTATTAGTTTTGTGATTCATGCACATGGAACCCAGACCACTCTGCACCAAAGCACTCTAAAGTTTCTCTTCTCTTGAAAAGAGAATTGCCTTTCTATTCATTCAATCAAAACGGTTAAGCTCACGCTTATCCTCGTTTAAGTCCCAAATTTTGGCCCATTCACCTAACCTCCCTATATTTACTTGTAAATTTGTTATTTCTTCATTGCAACTTACCTTCGCAGCTGTTTTAGTGTCATCTGAAAAATTTGTGATCATACTTTCTATCCCCACATTCAAGTGATTAATATAAATTGTAAATAGTTGGGGCCCAAGGACTAAACCATGTGGCACCCCCTCCAGTTACATCTTGCCAACCAGAAGACCATTTATCCTGACTTCCAGCTTTCTGTTAGTTGGCCAAGCCTATATCCAAAATAATAAATGACCCAACCCCATATGATCTTAACTTTTGTGCAGCACGTATCAAATGCCTTCTGCAAGTCTAGATATACTACAAGATTCCCATGATCTATATTGCTCGTTACAACTACAAAGATCTCTAGCAAATTAGTCAAACATAATCTACCCTTCGTAAAATCATAAAGACTCTGATGGATTGCATTTTGACTTTCCAAATGTTATTACTTCCTTAATGGATTCCAACAATTTTCCCAATGCTAAACGTTAAACTAACTACTTTCTGCTTCCAAGATTCAAGTTGGTTACTCCCCCATGCCATTTTGCTGAACATTTGAACAGTCAAAGGTGGCACTTCTGAGCTAATCATGGTAATGTAGATTGAAGTCTTCAACATTAAGTTTATTCTCTGTTTGATTCTCTCACTGATTACTCAAAGTTCTCTTCAATGTGAAAGAGTATTAATCTATCTGTTGGGAATAACTATACACACCCAACAATGTAAAGCTGTGTTTCCCTTATTTCTGCCACATACATCCATAAACCCACATGTTCACACACTGTCCAATAAACACTAAAGAACTACAGATGATGGAAATCTAAAACAAAAAAAAGTGCTTGAGTAACTGAGCAGGTCTGGCAGCATCTATGGATAGAAAAAAAAAAGGAGTTCACAGTTTGATTCTAGTATCAGGGGCTTTGGTAGGTGAGGAGAGAGTAGACAAACGGGCATGTGTTGCACCTTCTGTGAATGCATGGGAAAGTTCCATGGGATTGTTGGGAGTTAAGGAAGTGTCCCGGAGGCTAACAAGCAAAGGAGGGGAATATGTGTCTGGTTGCGTGACATCTGACTGGAGTTGTTAGGAATGGCTGCTTATGAGCCTTTGGATGCAAGTCTAGTGGGGTGGAAATTGAGGACCAGGGTGACTCCACCCTTGTTGTAGGAGGGAAGGGGTGAGGGCAGAAGGTCAGGAAGTGCGTCAGACACACCCGATGGTCCTGCCAACTACAGTGGCAGGAAATCCTCGGAAGAAGAAGAAAGGTGGATGTTTCTGAAGCCTCGTCTTCTAAAGGTGACATCATCAGAATAGATGCATGAATGCAGAGAAACTGGGGAAAATGGAATGGAGTCCTTACAGGAAACAGAGTGTGAGAATATATAGTTAATGTAACTGTGGGAGTTGGTGGGTTCGTAATAGATATCAGTGATTAGTATAGCTCTGGAAATGAAAATAGAGATGTCAAAGAAGGGAAAGAGGAAGGAGGAGATGGACCAGGTTAAGGTGAGAGCAAGATGGAAATTGAAAGCAAAATTCATAAAGACAGCTGTAGAGGCAAAGAAGATTGCCTTCCTAATGTTTAATTATTCAAAATGTTAGTTCTTACAACAGAATGTCAGATGAGAAAATCTTAAACTGTGGAGGGAGTGCATGGGCCAAGTGGAACAACAGTGAAGTAAAGCTGAGGGCTGCACTGACTGACATCTTTGAAAGACTCATATTGCACAAGAGTGAAATTCTGCTCATGAATGCTGTTACACACTCTGCCAATAAAATCATGGCAGCATGAAATAAACACAAAGTGAATGAAAGAAATACTATTAATACAACAGTAAATAAATACAACAGTAAATAAACAGTGTGGGCGGCACGGTGGCAGTGGGCGGCACGGTGGCATGTGGGCGGCACGGTGGCAAGTGGGCGGCACGGTGGCACAGTGGTTAGCACTGCTGCCTCACAGCGCCTGAGACCCGGGTTCAATTCCCGCCTCAGGCGACTGACTGTGTGGAGTTTGCACGTTCTCCCCGTGTTTGCGTGGGTTTCCTCCGGGTGCTCCGGTTTCCTCCCACAGTCCAAAAGATGTGCAGGGTTAGGTGAATTGGCCATGCTAAATTGCCCGTAGTGTTATGTAAGGGGTAAATGTAGGGGTATGGGTGGGTTTCGCTTCGGCGAGTCGGTGTGGACTTGTTGGGCCGAAGGGCCTGTTTCTACACTGTAATGTAATCTAAATCTAAATATGGAGCAAATTACTGTAATGGTATTGGCAGGACTACCTTGCTTAGGTGGTTTAAGAGGACATTCTCAAAGTTGAATATTAGTGTTCCTACCTAAATAAAAACAGTAAGAACTGTGAATACTGTAAATCAGAAACAAAAATAGAAACTGCAGGAAAAGCTCAGACATTTCAGGTCTGGAGACCCTTCCTCAAAACTGGCCAGTTCTGAGGAAGTGTCGCCAGATCTGAAAAATTAATTCTGATTTCTTCTAACAGATACTGCCAGACATGCTGCGCTCTACTGGCGATTTCTATGTTTGTTACATTGTTCCTACCTCTGCGCTAGAAGGTTCAAGTTCCACCTGCCCTTGATGTGTGTCCTATCAGAACAGGTTGATTAAAAATACGTCTGGGAAACATGACATTATGCTTTCAGATGTTTTTCCCGAAGACCAAAATGCAATATGTGGGGAGTATAGGTAGGTTTCTGAAATGAACAGAGCGGGGACCGGGAAGCAGCCATACAGAGGGTGGTAGACGATTGTTTTCAGACTGGAGACCTGTGACCAGTGGAGTGCCACAAGGATCTGTGCTGGGTCCACTGCTTTTCTGCATTTATATAAATGATTTGGATATGAACAGTTGAGGTATATAGTTAGTAAGTTTGCAGATGACACAAAAATTGGAGGCATAGTGGACAGTGAAGAAGGTTACCTCAAAGTACAACAGGTTTGATCAGATGGGCCAATGGGCTGAGGAGTGGCAGATGAAGTTTAATTTAGAGAAATGTGAGTTACAGCATTTTGGAAAAGCAAATCAGAGCATGACTTCTATGCTTTATGGTATGGTCCTGGGGAGTGTTACTGAACAAACAGACCTTAAGAGTGCAGGTTCATAGTTCCTAGAAAGTGGAGTCGCAGATAGATAGGAGAGGGAAGGCAGCATTTGGTATGCTTTCCTTTATTGATCAGAGCATTGAGTATAGGAGTTGGGAGGTCATTTTGCAGCTGTACAGGACATTAGTGAAGCCAAATTTGGAATGAAAGGATTCAGAAAAGATTTGCAAGGATGTTGCCAGAATTGGAGCTATAGGGAGAGGCTGAATACGCTGGGGCTGTTTTCCCTGGAGCGTCAGAAGTTGAGAGGTGGCCTCAGAAGTTCATAAAATCATGAGAAGCATGGATAGGATAAACAGACAAGGTATTTTCCTGGGGTGGGGGAGTCCAGAACTAGAGGGCAGAGGTTTAGGGTGAGAGGGGAAAGATATAAAGGAGACCTAAGGGGCAACTTTTTCACGCAAAGGGTGGTGCATGTATGGAATGAGCTGCCAGAGGAAATGGTGGAGGCTGGTACAATTGCAACATTTAAAAGGCATTTTGGATAGGTATATGAATAGGAAGGGTTTGGAGGGATATGGACTAAGTACTGGCAAATGGGACTAGATTGGGTTGGGATATCTCGTCAGCATGGACGAGTTGGACCGTAGTGTATATCTCCATTACTCCATATTCTGAGCAGGAAACCACGCTGAACTGTAACGCTGCAAAGTTCTCAAATAGGCAACATTAAAAACACAGATTACAATAAACCTCCGTGCATTAAAATTTCAGTCCTCCTTCAAGAGTAACGCTAAAAAAGATTAAATGCAGACTGTCTAACCACATGCTCCCATTGCCTAAATACCGTACGGTTACGTCCAACTGTTCGAGCTTAGTTCCCATTTGGATTATGCAGCTCGTGAACTGATTGGACACAGACCAGATATTCAGTAACCAACTACCTCGGACACAAGAACCAGCTCATACTGTTCCACAGCTAACTGAGCATATACTTCAATAACAGAGCCACAGTGCTTCCACAAACTAAACTCAGCCTAAGGCGAGCTAGTCCCCATTCTGGATCAGAGTGGTGCTGGAAAAGCACAGCAGTTCAGGCAACATCCGAGGTGCAGGAAAATCGACATTTCGGGCAAAAGCCCTTCATCAGGAATAGAGACCAGTCAATCACCTAATTCAAGCCCAGGCTCCCGTCCAGCCTTACTCGCTTCAAGGCCGCATTTCCACTGACTGTCAGGAATCTCGGCCAATCACAGCTGAGGAAGGAAGCCACTTGTGGGCGGCACCAGAATAAACCAATCGTAACTTCAAGCCTGAACAGCCCAATCATAATGAGAAAACAGACCCTGAGCAGACCAATTAGAGCAGGGGAACTGAACAGACCGACCAATCGGAACGGGAGTGTATTGCCAATCCGTACCATTCACGAGGTGGTCCAGAAATGAGCCAATCAGTGTGTTCTAAGCGTTGAGGGGCGGGTCTTGCTGGGCAAGGAGGAGAACTGTGAATGTGGTGCTTTAAGCGGTTTGTAGTTATTCAGGGACCTTGATCGTATCAAATGATTCAAAAAATGATCTTAATAAGTCTGCTACTATCTAGAGGGTCACTGGAGTCGAAATGTTAACTCGGTGTTCTCTGTGCAGCTACGGTCAGAGCTGATGTATTTCAGTTTTCTAGCATCCCCAGTTTTTTATGATGTTAAATGTTGCATTTTCTTTGCTGAAGGAGCTGACTTCATGCTACGTGTCCAGTTCCCTACGTTTCATGCCGCTTCTCTGTAGCCATTCTTGAACTAGTTAGTCTTAAATTGAATGGAAAGATATGAAACAAAAGGATGTTAATTAAATCTAATCATAGTTGCCTTCGCCAGCTGAGTGTAGCCAATTAACTGGCTTTGGCTTGTGTTTTACCAAAAATCGGCTGTTGAAAATGGGTTGCTTGAAAAGCGCAGCAGGTCAGGCAGCATCCAAGGAACAGGAGAATCGACGTTTCGGGCATAAGCCCTTCTTCAGCCCATTCCTGAAGAAGGGCTTATGCCCGAAACGTCGATTCTCCTGTTCCTTGGGTGCTGCCTGACCTGCTGCGCTTTTCAAGCAACACATTTTCAGCTCTGATCTCCAGCATCTGCAGACCTCACTTTCTCCTCAAAAATCGGCTGTGTCAGTTTGGAGGAGTTTAATGGAGGGTTTCTCCCTGTGAATTACCTCATGCAATTACCCACAGCTTGTCTTATTACTTATTCACCATACCTCCTTGGTATTGTTAATGATAACTCTCCCTCACCGAGGTAGGTTCTCTATTCCCACAGAATTCCCAGCTTCTGTGCACCTGGTGAAGCACTACAAACCCAAAGCTGCCCTGTACATTGCACGCTATGGAAATGAAGGAAACTTCTGAGGGGACGTGGGTGGTCTATGTGACACTTCATTGCAAATACACGCTGTCACTGGCTAATAAATTGCTATTTGCTATCATCAACTACCTGATGGATTTACAAAGTTAAAAATCACACAACACCAGGTTATATTCCAACAGGTTTAATTGGAAGCACACTAGCTTTCGGAGCGATGCTCCTTCATCAGGTGATAATGGAGGGCTCGATCGTAACACAGAATTTATAGCAAAAATTTACAGTGTGATGTAACTGAAATTATACATTGAAAAATTGATTGTCTGTTAAGCCTTTCATCTGTTAGAATACAGTGATAGTTTCACTTCTTTCATGTGTAAATCACAAAACCTTTTTTTAAAAGTTGCATTCTCAGGTTAGCTGTTAACAATGGTGATAGCTAGACAATATATTGAAGGTGTGGCCCCCTGTGTTGTCTGTCTATGCCATGCCATCCACCTGATGGATTGTTATTGTAACTCCACTGTAAAGGGATTTAAGATGGCAGCAGAGTAGGACGCTCCTGTGCTTCACCTCTTTTTTTCCTCCTCTTCATCTCTCTCCTTAGAAGCAAATACTAGTGCAGGCACTGGCAACAAGGCTTGGAACAGCGTCTGGGCTGCAAGCCTCTGTATAGCGCGCAAGCAGTGAGTCCCTGGCGGACACTGGCAGGGGGAGGCAATCCTGGCACTTACCTTGAAGCAACTGAATGCTTATATGGAGTGCACCAGGGCTCGGAATGGAGGAGGGATGGCTGTTGGACTCGGGTCTGACATGAGCGGTCAGACCACATTCATCAGACCCTGCAGTGACCTGCTACACTGTAAAGTCCATTTGAAATTTCCTACCTTACTGTAATGTCAACCCTTTAATGTCCTATTTTAAACTTATTTTTTCGACTCTAAGTAACACAGCTACTTTTATTCCTCTGCTGTATCCAAGAATTGTAACTAGATACTAGTACCTGAGATGTCACCATAATAAGGCGGACATTGTAAAAGCTTTTCACTGTACTCCTGCAATGGAGTACGTGTGACAATAAAAGGATATTCTGTTTTATTCTGTACAGACTACCCATCATTAGTGCTATTAGACTTTTGCCTAAGGGAATGCCATTCTTTTCCTAATGGCCGAACCACTTTCTCATTGATTAATGTGGGTGTCAAATGTTGGCAACTTTTATGGAAGTCACCAGAATCAAATAGCCATCCCACTTCTTCAGGTCACAGGTCCCACTCCATCTATTGACATAGTTTGGTGATGGGTCTCAGAACATACCTGGTCTGCAGTGGCATTGCACCTTGCTCACATGGAAGAAATGGCATTCACAACAATTAACTCTGGCTCTTCCTTACCTCCTCATAAGCCCTTTGGGGACATCCAGCTGCAACTTTTCACATGGAATCTGATTGGCAGCATTTGGTGATTGTGTCTTGAGCTTACTGGCATACCTGTTACTTGAACCTTACAGCTTAGCGAGCAAACGTACATCCAGTACCTGTTACCCTTTCGTCTCTCTGCACTATTGTCGCACTGTAGCCTTTATGTGGATGTTTGACATCAGCTCCCTTATTCCAATGTAGCAGCACAAACCATGTTGCACTAATGTGATAGAAAACTTTGAGTGCAGCAGGATTGCTTAAACCTTGTCCGTTCCAAACCGTAGCACCCAAGTTAGGCAGCATTGCATATAAAAACATGTTGGCAAATACAGTTTAAGGTGAGAGGAAATCAACTCTGCTATTGTGTAGCCTGTAAGATCTTGGACTGTCTTTGCAAATTGTAGGTAAAAACAATGACTGCAGATGCTGAAAACCAGATTCTGGATTAGAGTGGTGCTGGAAAAGCACAGCAGTTCAGGCAGCATCCGAGGAGCAGGAAAATTGATGTTTCGGGCAAATTGTAGCCTACAGGTGACACTTTTAAAGCTACCTATGATTACTTCTGCTTCACAGGTATGCCTATAACTAATCTGTAATGATGTGGTAAAGATTGCTTGTAGCCAAGATTTGTATCCCACAGAGTTGAGCATTGCATGCATTTCAATGCAATGAAATATGATTACAGAATTCTTCAATCTGTACCATATAAGTGCTTGATTAATGTAATTGTCACATCGTTAACCTGTGTGCTCTATAGAAAAGTTACTCTGCAAACCTCAGGTGTGGTCCTAACCATTTTCCATTATTATGATTTCGATGAGTATGAAAGGCGATGCAGATCTTGCTTGAAAGAATATGTCACAGGCTCATTAAGCAACCTACCTGGACCTCCATGTCCTTTTCTTCCTTGTATTCCCTATCGAGTCCATCAGTACTGAGCTTCCACATGTTCCCATCCAACTTTTAAATTTAAATCTTCAACTCCCAATAATACATCCTGAGCCCCAGTCCCATAGCTTGGCCATGGCATCAATCATGCTGTGTTGTCCTCATTCTGAAGCCAGACTCAATCCCACCATTCTCAGTGCATTGATGGTCATAGGTTATCACAATCATCACACATTTTTATATTGAGTTGTTCCCCTTCGTTATTAGTATTATTCCCATTGCATCTCACCATGCTGCCTTCATTCCCAAAATTGACCTCCCAACTTCCCTGCCACAGCTGTGGCTTTTGAGAACTCCTTTGATTTTCATTGAACAGACTGCATTTTATTAACATAGTCCCTACAAATCAGATGACTCCACCAATCAAAGTCCACTTTCCATCAATCAACACTCTTCTTACGTTAGGGCCCAGGTGTCCTTGGAGAAGGAGCACGTGGTGTCAACCAACACCCTGGAGTTGTTCAGGGAGAGGTGGGCGCCGCAGGGAGTGGAGTGCATCATTTCTCCCTCCAACTCCATTTTGATTTAGTCCCTACCCTCCCCTTCACTGTTTTGATCACACAGCACTGCCCTTTGATGTGAAGGGCAGTGTTTGTCACTGGCCACCCAGGTGTTTTCCTATCTTCCTGGTGGTGAAAATTGAATAAAGATTCGTGCACTTTGTGTCTTTCACTGTGTCTCACACCTGCACACGCACACCATGGGTGCTGGGGAAAAAATAAGCACTACTGCACTTAGGTGGTAGTGTGGGGGTTAAAATAAAAAGAAAAATATAAATATACATGATGTCACTGGCCACCCGGGTGTTTTCCTATCTTCCTGGTGGTGGAAATTGAATAAAGATTCGTGCACTTAATAAAAAGAAAAAATAAATAAACAATAACAAAATAAATAAACAGGAGTGGGGGTGTCCTTGAAGAAGGAGCACGCGGTAAAAAAAAACACTTCTCTCATGCATTATAAATGTTGGTTTTCTCCTGAAATCGCTCTGCTTGCACATTTTCCTGTGGACCTCAAACTGAAAAGCTTTGACAAAATGTGACTTCTTTCAAATGTCTCCATGTTATAGTCTTAATATTGAAAAAAAAGTTCCATGTTAAGTGTGTAGCCAATGGGGAAAAACATTTCAAACACTTTTCTTTTTACCAGAAGTAGTTTTTACGTGTAAAACTTTTATAAGACACCTTCTCGATGGTTAGGAGGCTAAGTCTATTATTTCTGATTTGGAGATGCAGTGTTGGACTGGGGTGTACAAAGTTAAAAATCAGACAGCACCATGTTATAGTCCAACAGGTTTATTTGGAAACACTAGCTTTCAGAGCACAGCTCTTTCATCAGGTGGTTGTGGAGTATAACTTATAGTCATGTAATTCCACAGTATAAAATTGGCCTTATCAGCATGCTTTATAAATAGGACCCAAGGTGTTTGTTCAGTGTGCAAACTGATGCCAAATTAGGGCACATTACAGCCATCCTGTGGGATAATGCCTATTCTGATCAGATCATTTGTTGTTGAATATCCCATAGACTCCTGAAGAATATCCCATAGACTCCTATATTTGAAGAATATAGAATCTACCTCTGATTAGCTATCTCAAAAGTTTGAGATATAGCACAAGCAAACTATTTCATGTTGCTACTATGTAGTAGCAGCATAATTAGTGTTCATGAAGCATTTCGGAGAGACCATTCTGTCCGCGATTCCCTTCCCACGCCCCCCACCAGCCCATTCCCCACTCCCAGCACCTCCCCTTGCCATTGCAAGAAGTGCAAAGCCAGTGTCCTCACCTCTGTCCAAGGTCCCAAAGGATCCTTCCACCTCTGACAGAAATTTACCTGTGCGCGACTCATCATCTACTGTATCTGTTGCACCCGATATGTTCTCCTCCATATTGCAACGTTGGTGTCCTGTCTGTCCGATTATTTCTGAGACACCCACACCAAGCAACCCCACTTCCCGTGGCTGAACACTTCAACTACCCCCACCCCCCCACAAAGGACATGCAGGTCCTGAGCTACCTCCATCGCCAAACCCTAACCACCCGATGCCTGGAGAAAGAATGCCTCGTCTTCTTCCTTAGGACCCTGAATGCATATGAGGTCAATGTGGATTTCACCAGTTTCCTTATTTCCCCTCCCCCACCTTATCCCAGTCCCAAGCCTTCAACTCAGCATCTTTCTTCCTACCTATTCGCTTCACCCTCCTCTCCGACCTATCACTTGCACTCCCACTTTCATCTACCTATTGCATTCCCAGCTACCTTTCCACCCCACGCCTCTCCAATTTATATCTCAGCCCCCCTGCCCACAAGCCTCATTCCTGATGAAGGGCTTATGCCCAAAACATTGATTCCCCTGCTGCATGGATGCTGCCTGACATACTGTGCTTTTCCAGCACCACAGTCTTGACTTTTGATCTCCAGCATCTGCAGTCCTTGTCTTCTCCCAGTTCACTATCAACAGGTTTGTTGAAGTTGTGGCTTTCAAGAGGTTATTTACCTAAATAAATAAATTGAAAAAAAAGTCCTGTACAGTACCCTGGATTAACTCGAGTCCAATGTTAAAATGTTGGAATAATGTCAGGAAACATACCTTCCAATGGAAGATTATTACCTGGAAGGATCTACCAGGCTGAGCAATGCAGGTGAAATATATCATGTACGTCCAACAGCCAGTTGCAATCATAAAAATAAAAATGTCCCATAGTATTTCAAAAAAGCATAAGGAAAAATTGAATATGATCAAAATCTTGGTCAATATGTGGGATTAAAGAAAGACCTTGAAAAGAGGAAAGAAAGGTGGCAGTTTAGAATTCCATTGTGTTACAAATTGGAGCTGAAGGAATAACTACAACCCAATGGGATAATTGGGATCCCCCAATGGACCTAATTCACAGAAGAAGGTTGAGAGTTCCTGGGAGATTGTGGGCCTGGAGTATGCTACAGGGATAAGAAGGCAAAAGACTGATCTAGACCAGTCATATATATAATTCAGAGCAAGAAAAGGTCGGAGTCTTGCAGTGAGTAAATCATCCCAAAATCTATCTACAAAGCACCAGTCTGTGATAAAATGTTCTCCACTTGCCTGAAAGAGTACTGCACCAACAACACTCAAAAAGTTCTACACCATCCAAGGCAAAGCAGCCTGCCAGCACCCATCACCCAAGTCAAACATTTCACATTCCCTTCACAGTGGCAACAGTGTGTACCATGTTAGGAATACTGAGCTAAGATACATAAACAAGGTCACTGTCCGGATGTAGATACGATGTAGACAGAAAAGATTTGGATAAGTTGAAATATTGTATATGGGTGAAAGTTAGAATGGAGGAATGTAGGCAATGTAGGCTTAACTGAGACTTTCGGCAGAAGATGTACTGAATAGGGACAGAGGGATATCATATTACAATCAGCAGTTTTTATGACAAATGGATAAGGATACAAACTCCCGTCAGGGCACATAATTCATAAACAATCCTATGAAGATGAGTGGTCAGGGGTGCATTTATTGGAAACAGTACAGAGTTTCCAGTTGATCGGACCAAGAATAATAATTTAGTTGCAAATGTTCAGCTGGAGGAAATTTAAAGTAGATTAAAAGCCGGACGACTGGGGACCGGTGGTAGCATCTTTATCTCTGGGTCAGATGACTAGGTTTAAGTTCCATCTGCTCCAGAAATGTCTCCTAACACATCAGAACACGTTGGTTAAAAATAATTAGGACTCTTGTGGCCAATGGTAGTATTCCTACATATGGACCAGGAAGGCCAAGTTCAAGTTCCACCCGCTCCAGGGATGTGTTGTAACACCTCTGAATTGGTGGATTCAAAAAGGTGTCTACCAGATTGGTGTCTGATAGTAGAGAAACAGTGGAATGATTAAGGAAGGTTGTGCAAGCATGTGTAGAAGCCCAACCCAGTTGTTTGGTGGGTGATATCTGCCAAATGAAGTATGTAGTTGAGGGAGAGAAGGGAGCAGAAGATGGAACATGAGTACTGCCAACACAATAGCAAGGATAAAAAGATAAACCTCAAGATGGATCAAACTGCAATCATACAGGTAGATAAGAGACAAATGAAAATAGGTGTATTATGCTGGACAGCAGAAATGATTGTTGGAGCAGAGTGGTGTGATTATTCTGTCAAAAGCCACGAAAAGGTACAGGAAAGGCATAATCATAGTGAATTATGCTTTTTTTTGTTTAGGACTATTTTAATATTGTGAAAGAGGTAAATGAGGAAGGAACTGGGCATGAATTTATTTGCTGACAAACTATACAGGAACATTGTGAAAGAAATGGAGGTTTGAGATGAGATAATAATTTGAGAAGAAAGAAAGATCAAGAGTTTTCTTTTTGAGAAAGGGGTGCTATTATTTCTGAAAGGAATGGGCACAGTAGTCTATTATTGGGAACCATTTACTGAATCACTTCTTATAGTAGCCAACACATGGATGCTATGATGATTGGAATCAAAGATTTCAGTGCAGGGATAAGCAAAACTGACTGGATTTAACTCTTTAATAAATTCAAGATCTTGTTGGTCTCCTTGATTCAGTTACCCACTGGATAAGTTCAGTGCTATTTGTAGTCTTTCATTTCTCACTAATGAATAAAAGTGATTTCATAAGTGGATCTGCTATCTCATTTATTTTTTTCCATTTTCTTATTGAGTAAGCAACTGTCTTGTATTGCAATACAGGTTTACAAGTACCAGGCAACTGCTGCTTCATTTACATGGGTTGGAATAGGGAGTATAACCTAATCAATACCTCTCTTAATAAACTGTGGGCTTAGG
Source organism: Chiloscyllium plagiosum (assembly GCF_004010195.1). Taxonomy (NCBI): domain Eukaryota; kingdom Metazoa; phylum Chordata; class Chondrichthyes; order Orectolobiformes; family Hemiscylliidae; genus Chiloscyllium; species Chiloscyllium plagiosum. Next base: position 66,674,508 of record NC_057718.1, read on the forward strand.
AAGCAAAATAACTATAGTATCTACTATTTAAAAGTGGTACGTCCACTCAAAAAGTAGTTAAGTCAAAATTGGCCAAAAAATACACATTTGAACAAAAGACATTTGTGTTGATACATCATAGTTTATCCTATTTCTTAAGAGCCAGAGGAGCAGCCAGGTCCCACACACACTCCCTTGATGTTAGTTTCTTAAAGCTTCAAATATGTATTTCTGGACCATACATACAAGTACCAGGAGTTCAGTGATGTGCAATTATTGTACTTCCTTACAAATATGGTGCACCAGAAAACGGAATTTTTTATAGGATATGGCAGCCCTTTTTGAATCATATAGGCATGGACTTATCGGCTATATTGGTTAGGGTCTTTTTGTAGCCATGGGGACTGTGTCTGGTGGCCAGGGGGCCCTTGGAAGGAAGAATTCTGAACAAATACGGGTATGCCAACTGATGCTCCCGACTTAAAATAATTTAATTTGCCTTGAGTCAACTCAGCCGCATTAAGTGTTGTGGTGTCTGGGATTCAGACCATACTTGAGCTCAAGTACTGAATTCAGACAAAAAAGTTGCAGAATTGTAATAAATATTTAAAATGTATCGCACATTTTCAAGGTATCGCAAAATGCTTCATAGCAATTTATTAGATGAGACATTTAGTTTCCATTCATTGTGCACAGCAGTGGGAGGATGACTAGTTGATCCACTTTGGTGTTGACTGAGAGATTAGTATTGGCCATTACATTAGGAAACTTCCTACACTTTATGAGAAAAGAATCCCTCAGGAATTTTACTTTCAACTGAACAGACAAAATGGTACATGGTTTAGTATAACATTCAAAAGATTGTTGCACCAGTGCAGCACTTCTCAGTGCTGGATTGAACAATATATGCACAAATTGAGGACTGGGACTTGGAAGTCATTCATCCTGACATAAAGAAGCTACTCCTTAGGGTACAGAAAAGGTTTACCAGCATATTACTTGGTATGGGGGATTTCAGCTATGAAAAAAGGTTGGATAGACTGGGTTTGTTTTCATTGATAGGCATGAGGTTGAGGGGCAACCTAAGAGAAGTTTGTAAGGTTGTGAATTGCATGGATAGAGTGGAAAGTATGAGGCTTTTTTTCCCAGAGTGGAAAGGTCAATTACTAGAGGACACACGTTCAAAGTGCGGGAGTAGGGGGGGGGGGGAGGGAAGATGTTTTTCCACAAAGGATCGTGGAGTGCCTGGAATGCTTTGCCAGAGGAGGTGGTGGAAGCAGACACAATAGCAACATTCAAGAAACACCTGCCCGAATATGTGAATATGGATCTTGTAAGTGAAGACAGTTTTAGCATGGAAGGACAAAATGCGGCAGTGCAGGCTTGGAGGCTGAAGGGCCTGTTCCTCTGCTGCATTGTTCTTTGTTCCAACAATTAATTAAATGGTCATGGATCATGCTCCTGTAAAGTTCCATCATAAGGGCACTGGTGTTTTTAAAATTCACTGTGTATCCCTTTAATACTTCTCCATACAAAAATATAAAATTACTACAAAATAATAGAACAATCTTACATTATAACAACAATAACCATAAACAAACTACTACTCTACTCCACAAACAAGCTAGGAGAAAAAAAAACTACACAAGCTGCAATTCAATAAAAAACTAAATCAAATTAGTGGGTGGCAGGGTGGCACCGTGGTTAGCACTGCTGCCTCACAGCGCCAGAGACCCGGGTTCAATTCCCGACTCAGGCGACTGACTGTGTGGAGTTTGCACATTCTTCCCGTGTCTGCGTGGGTTTCATCCGGGTGCTCCGGTTTCCTCCCACAGTCCAAAGATGTGCAGGTTAGGTGAATTGGCCATGCTAAATTGCCCATAGTGTTAGGTAAAGGGGTAAATGTAGGGGAATGGGTGGGTTGCGCTTCGGCGGGTCGGTGTGGACTTGTTGGGCCGAAGGGCCTGTTTCCACACTGTAAGTAATCTAATCTACCAAAACAAAAAGAAACTAAACTGAGTTGACTCAAGGCAAATTAAATTATTTTACGTCGGGAGCATCAATTGGCATACCCGTATTTGTTCAGAATTCTTCCTTCCAAGGGCCCCCTGGCCACCAGACACAGTCCTCATGGCTACAAAAAGACCCTAACCAATATAGCCGATAAGCCCATGCCTATATGATTCAAAAAGGGCTGCCATATCCTATAAAAAGTTCCGTTTTCTGGTGCACCATATTTGTAAGGAAGTCCAGGGGGATGTGCTCCATAACTAACCTATGCCACCCTGAGAGTCCTGGGGATTTTCCAACACCCAACTCTTCAGAATGTTCTTCCTCGCACAGTGAAACAATACTAAACAATTTCTTCCCATGCGCATCCAAAGAGAAGAGAATCGGCAAACCCAAGAGAAGGGACACCAGATCTACTTTGACCTCGGTTCCCAGGACCCCTTCGAAAACACTTGCTGTGGCACCCCAATACCTAAGAAGCTTGCGGCATGACCTAAGAAGCTTGTGGCATGACCACAAGCAATGAGTAAGAGTACCAACAACTATTTTATATTTGGGGCACATTGGGGATGCTCCTGTCTTAAATTTCGCAAGCAGCTCCAGTGCCAAATAAATCTTGAGGAGTACCTTCAATTGCATAGCCTGCATCCTATTGCAAATCAAATCTCCCTTACATTCTTCCAGATATCCTCCCACACCTCTGGTGAGATCTCCACCCACAATACCTGAGCCCAGATTCCACACAACCGCTCAATGTCTTTCAAGACACTACCTCCTAATAAATGATAGAGGGCACTGACCAAGAGAGTGCCCGTAGACCAAAGCCCTCTCCTCTCTATATCTGACTTATAGGGACTAACCATTAATGTAGTCTTTTTCTGTATGAAGTCCCTAACCTGTTGTCCATGAACAACAGATTAATGAGGGCCATTTTGCTTGGGGGTCCTTGATGTGCAGCCAAATTGACCGCAGGTCCTGGCAAACCCAATCAGCCCACAGGGTAGTAGGGAACTTAGTTGGTATTTCTAAAAGTCTGAAAACTCCACCCCTCACCAATCCCTTGCGGAAGCTGCAATTTGGCAAGCTTCATAAGAGGCTGCCTGTGACACCACATAAAAAAGCTGAATCAACTGTTAAGCCTCCGTAGCACCTGCCTGGGCAGCATCAAAGGGAGCAATCACATGGGATATAATAAACGAGGAAGAACATTCATTTTAACCAGAGCTATTCTACCCAAGCAGATATTAACGGTGAGATGGGGCACCCTTGTTAGCTGCCTCTGCCAATGCTAAAACTGTCAGACCATATACCATTAGTGATAATCGCTGCTTTAGGATCACTATATAACACTGCCACCCACCTGGCAAAGACCCCTTCCAAGGCCAAACCGTTCCAGGACATAAAAGAGGTACAGCCACTCAACCTGGTCAAACGCTTTCTCTGCATCCAGGGAGACTACCAAGCCCAGAATCGAACATTGCTGGCACATCATATTTAGCATTCTCCTAATATTATTAGAGAATCTGCAACCCCTAATAAAACCTGTCTGGTCCTCCTTTACAATGAAAGGCAAGACCTCCTCCAGCCTTAACGAGGGAATAAAGGGGTTGTGCCGAGGGCAATATACATTCAAGCTCCCATATTCCTCTCCATGTATTAAATCTTTGAGGATCAGAAACTGCCCACATTCATCCTTAATTTGGTCTAACAACTGAAATGGTAGATTCTTCTGAATGAGTATAGCTACTTTTCTAATTTTTGAATTAAAGGATGAAAAATCACCCGGCCAAACCCTCCCTGTTGTAACTTTAAGTATTCCTTATCAATTAGATGTGTTTCTTGCAGCAAGACTACATCGACTCTTTCCTTTCTAAGGCTTGAAAGTATTTTCTTTTGCTTAATCGATGAATGACTCCCCTTAACTTTCCAGGTACACCATTTACACAAACGGTTAGCTATAGCTATCCAAAGCAGCTTGTGATCCCCCAGGAAGAAGAACCCCATTTATAGCGCGCCAAGTGAAAACAGTAAACAGTTCATATAAACTTGAAAATACAACTACAAAAACTACCAAATCAAAACTTCTCATAACTACTTCTACAATGAACCAACATATAACGCAAATAAGAGGAGACTTTCCCCCTTGTTCACAGGGGGCACTCATACTACTCACTAATCCCTCCATTGCTCCTTCTAACTGAAGCCACGCCCCAAACCCAGACAAAACAAAGTACATAAAAGTCACATGCATCTTACAACAGGAAAATTAAAAGTGGGCATTCAACCCATCCCATCCACACTTTGACCCTTGGCAGTGCGCAAGCCCGGGTGGGCCTGCTCGACCCTCATCCAGTCCACCCCAACTTCCAGCTTCAAAAACTGCAGGAGACATTGTTCCAAGAAGCTGATCAGCTGACCTCCCTCTTCCCACTCTGGCAGTCCATTCAGGCAGATATTCTTCCCATGGCCTCAAGTTTTGAGGTCGTCGACCTGTTCGACTAAGGCCTGTAGCTGCCGTTCCAGGACCTGGACCTGGGCCTCTGAAGATTCCGCGGTTTCAGAAGCCGCAGCCCACTGCTCCACCTCTATGACATGCCACCCGATATGCTGGATCTCCTGGTCATGCTTCTGCAGCATGCTCGAGGTTGGTTCCAGCCTAGTCCAGGTCTCCTCCATCGCTGAATCAATCTTCTTTTGGAGTTTCATGAACTCCTAGACCAGGCTCTGCTCCACAGGTAAGTCCCCAGGAGCATTCGTGAAAGCAAACACCGCGGCCGCAGTTTCTGGTACTGCAGGGGAGTGCTCTGCTTGATGTGATCCTCACTATCCTTTTCCCTTAGTCATTTTTGTTTCTTTGAGAAAAGCACTGAAACTAATAACAGTTCTAGGGGTGTAAGTCCAACAATTACACCACAATGGGTAAAAAGGGAGGATGAATGCACCACTTTGTCTCGGTTTTTGGACAGAGTCAAACAGGGTAGACCTACTGGATCGCCGCCATCTTGGATCTCCAACAGGCCCTTCTTTTAAAGGTATCACATCTGAAAGAGTGGGGGATCTTATAGAAACATATAAATTTATGAAGGGAATAGATAAGACAGACGTAGGAAGGATGTTTCTACTGGCAGGAGAACCTAGGACAAGAGGGCATAACCTTAAAATTAGGGGGAGCAGATTTAGGACTGAATTGAGAAGGAATTTCTTCACCCAGAGGGTTGTGAATCAATGGAATTCCCTGCCCAGTGAAGTAGTTCACGCTACTTCATTAAATGTTTTTAAGGCTAAGATTTTTTTTTGAACAATAAAGGAATTAAGGGTTATGGTGACAAGGCGGGTAAGTGGAGTTGAGGCCACAAAAAGATCAGCCACGGGCGGCCAGGTGGCACAGTGGTTAGCACTGCTGCCTCACAGCACCAGAGACCCAGGTTCAATTCCCGCCTCAGGCAACTGTCTGTGTAGAGTTTGCACATTCTCCCCGTGTCTGCATGGGTTTCCTCCGGGTGCTCCAGTTTCCTCCCACGGTCCAAAAATGTGCAGATTAGGTGAATTGGCCATGTTAAATTGCCCGTAGTGTTAGGTGAAGGGGTGAATGTAGGGGAATGGGTCTGGGTCTGGGTGGGGTTGCTCTTCGGAGGGTCGGTGTGGATTTGTTGGGCCAAAGGGCCTGTTTCCACACTGTAAGTCATCTAATCTAATCATGATGCTATTGAATGGCAGAACAAGCTCAAAGGGCCAGATAGCCTAATCCTGCTGCAAGTTCTTATATATGAAAGGACAGTCATCAAATTCAGGGCTTTTTTGACCATTTTTCTTTGGGAATTAAGGGAAAATTATGCTTCTAATTGTTAAAGCAACGTAGATTTACATTGGTTTATCAAGGATGATTTCATGCAGTTGGAGAATATTATACAGCTGTAAATTGATATTTAAGCAATAATTGAAAAAGCTGGAAATACTAAGTGAGTCAGTTGGTAAATTGAAAGTAGACAAGACTACAGGACCCGATGGCCTATATTCTAGGGTCTTAAAGGAAATGGCAGCAGAGAAAGTGGATCTATTGGTTATAACATTACAAAATACTCCGGATGCAGGAAAGGCTCTGCAGGATTGGAAAAAATGCTAATATTTGCTAATACAAAATAAAAATGTGAAATGCTAATAATGCTAAGTGCCAAAGGGAGGGAGACAGGAAGTAGGAAACTGCAAAGCATTTAGCTTAACATCTATCTTTGGTTGAATCCATTATTAAGGAAATAAGAACAGGACATTTGGAAGGTCAAAATACAATCTATCAGAATCAGCATGGTTTTATGAAGGGTAAATCATACTTGACTAATTTGCCAGAGTTCTTTGAAGATGTAACAAGTTATATGTATAATGAGGATCCTGAAGAAGTGGTATATCTTGACTGGCAGAATGTATTAGATAAGGTTCTGCATAAAATGTTAATACACAAGGAAAGATCACACGGGGTTTGGGTAATTTATTAGCTTGAATAGAGGATTGGCTAAGCAATAGAAAGTACTATAGTCAAATTTTCTGATGACACTAAAATAGGCGGGAAAGTAAGTTGCAGTGAAGTAATAAGAAATTTACAAATTGACACATAGATTAGCTGAATGGGCGAAAATCTGGCAGATAAGAGTTAATGTGGATAAGTGTGAGGCTATCCATTTTGGTTGGAGAATGTGTAAAAAGTAGAAAGGCAACTTATTATCAAAATGTAAAAGTACTTCAAAATGCTTTGGTGCAGACAGATCTGTGTCATCATGCATGAATTGCAGAAAACTAGTATGTAGCAACAGCAGGTAATAAGGAAGGCAAATGGAATTTTAGCAATCACTGCTAAAGGAATACAGCATAAAAGTAGGGAAGTGTTGCAACAACTGTACAAGGCATTAGTGAGACCACATCTGGAGTATTGTGTACAAATTTGGTCCCTTACAAAAGGAGGGATGTAATTGCATTGGGGCAGTTCAGATAATGGATTTCAGAGAGGAGGGATTTGTCTTATGAAGAGAGATTGAATTGTTTAGGTGTATATTAGAAGAATGAGAACAAATCTAATTGAGAGATATAAGATGCCAAAGGGGATTGACAAAGTAAACACAGAAAGCATGTTTCTCATGTGGCACAATCAAAGGTTCGAGAATAAGGGGTCACAGATTTAAAGCAGAGATGAGGAGAAATTACTTCTCTTCAAAGGGTAATTCACTACACTGAGTAAATTTGGTAATGGGTTGAAGGGTTTGGGAGAGCAGACAGGAAAGTGGAGTTGAGGCTGAGATGAGATCAGCTATGATCATATCAAATTGTAGAGCAGGCTCAGGAGGCTGAATTACTTGGAAGTGCTCCAATTTCTTGTGTTCTAAATGTACAAGGGAAGAAAATAGTTAATGAGAGACCTGTCAACAACTGAAAACATGTGGGTGCTGGATTTGCATTTTGGTCAGGTGGTATTTAAATATTTGCGATGAAATTTTTGCCAAGTCAGGAAGTCTAGGATGTTCTTTAGAAATGGCAATCAAAGCCCAATTCCAGCATTCCTGGTGTTGGATTTGGAACCCCAAGTGGGATCATGTTGGGTCAGGAATTCAAATGTAGCACTGGCTGCAATGGAGCCGCTCCACCTTTCACAGAAATTGTGCTCCCCTCCCACCTCATGCTCACAGAGGGGTTGTCACATTTTTGAAGTTTGAACTGGATCACAATGGAATAAAGTTTAGGAAGATCTGGTATTGAGTATCCCTCATCCAGGCATGTGGAGAATATTTCTTCACATTTCTGGCTTGTGCCTTGCAGATGCTGGTTACGCTTGGGAAGTCAGAGAGTGAGTTGACTGTTGCAGAATAGCTTTTGACCTATCAGTGTAGATGCAGGGCTGAATCTTACGGTTTTGGTTAAGTCCAAGGTGCATCAAGCTTTTTCAAGTATTTTCTGCCATGAAGCCTAGCAGGTTTCTCACCATATCCTACCAAATTTGCCTCATTAACTATCCATTCTGTCGCCATGGCATCCATCACATCTGATTCTAGCCGCATCTTACCATATGCTATTCCTAGAACAACTTGCTATTCAGGGGATATCGACTGAAAGACTGGCACCCCTTGAGCATGTGCCATCACTGAAAGGCTGCTGTGCACACAGACAAGTGATGGCAATCAGATGTTGCCCTTCTTTTATTTACTTTGGGCCATGATCATCATTGGCTGGCCAGTATTTGATTGCCCATCCCTAATAGCCCTTGAGAAAGTGGTAATGAGCTGCATTGTTGAATCACTGTGTGCTATAGGTACACATACAATACTGTTAAGGAGGGATTTTCAGGATTTTGACCCAGTGATAGAATCATGATCCATTTCAAAGTCAGTATGGTGATGGCTTGGAGGGGAAGAACTTGTGGGTGGTGGTGTTCCTGTGAACTTCTTTCTTTGTCTTCTAGATGGAAGTGGTACTATATAGGAAAAGTAATATAGAGTCATAGAGTCATAGAGATATATAGCATGGAAACAGACCCTTCAGTCCAACCTGTCCATGCCAACCAGATATCCCAACCCAATCTAGTCCCACCTGCCAGTACCCGGCCCATATCCCTCCAAACCCTTCCCATTCATATACCCATCCAAATGCCTCTTAAATGTTGCAATTGTACCAGCCTCCACCACATTCTCTGGCAGCTCATTCCATACACGTACTACCCTCTGCGTGAAAACGTTGCCTCCTATGTGTCTTTTATATCTTTCCCCTCTCACCCTAAACCTATGCCCTCTAGTTC
>NC_057718.1:66684480-66723480 GCF_004010195.1 Chiloscyllium plagiosum
TATGCTTCCTTCTTTTTCTTAACTAAACCCTCAATTTCTTTATTCATCCAGCATTCCCTATACCTGCCAGCCTTCCCTTTCACCCTGACAGGAATATATTTTCTCTGGATTCTTGTTATCTCATTTCTGAAGGCTTCCCATATGTAAGGATCTTTGGCAAATTTCTGCAGTGCATAGTGCACACTGCTGCTACTGAATGTTGGTAATGGAGGGAGAGAATGTTTGTGGATGTGATGTCAATCAAGTGGGCTGCTTTGACCTGAATGACGTCAAGCTTCTTGAATGTTGTCGGAGCTGCATTCATCCAGGTGAGTGTGGATTTTCAATAATGTTGCAGGGTTTGGGGAGTCAGGGAATGAGCTACTAACAGCAGCATTTCTAGCCTCTGATCTGCTCTTACAACCACAGTATTTATATGCGAGTCCAGTTGAGTTAAGTTTTCAGTCATGGTAACCCCAGGATGCTGATAGTGGGCAATTCAGTGTTGGTAACACCATTGAATGTTAAGGAGTGGTGGTTAGATATTCTCATATTGGAGATGGTCATTGCCTGGCATTTATGTGACATGAATGTTACTTGCCACTTTTCAGCCCAAGCCTGAATGTTGTCCAGGTCTTGTTGCGTTTGGACAAGGACTGCTTCAGTATTAGAGGAGTCGCAAATGGTGCTGATCATTTTGCTATCATTGGTGACCTACTTCTGACTTTAATACAGAGCTGCAAGAAGCAGCTGAAGATAATCAGTCCTAGGACAGTATTCTGAGCAACTCCTGCAGAGACCTTCTGGAGCTGATCTGACTGACCTCCAAAATCCACAACCATACTCCTGAGTGCCAGGTATGACTTCAGCTAGTGGAGAGTTTGCCCTCTGATTCCCATTCATGACAATTTGGCTAGGGTTCCTTGATGTTACACTTGGTCAAATGCAGCCTTGATGTCAAGGGGTGTCAGCCCACAGTGAAAGTACCTTCTGTGGCGATGTCACAGCATCCACAAAGCCATGATACCCATAATACATAGTCAGTACTGCTGACAATGCCTCGCACATTTATTCCTATGCTCTCACCCAAGTTGCACCTTAACTGCCATGCCACAGATTTTACTGCCTCTAGCACAGCTCATCTAAACACCCTTCATCAGCAGTACCCTGTCATCAATGCCCAGCTTGTCATTGTCCTGTGGAGGAACATAACATACCAGCAAGCAACTGGACGAATCCAAACATGAGCTTTAATTTACAGAAAGCGAAAGCAAACACAAACAAAATTAACAGAGGTTGAAGTTTGCCCCCACAAATCAAATCTGACTTCAGCATCATAATCAAAACTATTTTGTGGCCCACATTATCTTGCTTTCATCTATTGGAATTGGTTTTCAATAAGAGCCAATCTGCCTTGGAGAACCCAATGCAGTTAAATTATGTCATGGACAAGGACAACTTTCTTCTCCCTAATATCCTTGTCCTCCTACTTGGGAGACTGCTCCTGCTCCCCCAGTTCCTTAGCATCCAGAACATCTTCAATTGCACAGTGCACAATCTGGACTATACTGGACTCAACACACCAGATCAGGCGCCCTTTCAGAAAGGGGCAAAAATGATCATATATCACCTGAACATTAATTAAATGGAACCATTTCCTAATGATAAATTCTGCAGCTTTGTAATACAGCCTTCTGTGTCACATGTATGCAGGCGATGGCACCCAGTACCTGGAGAAATCCAGCTCTGTTCCCAAATCCTACTGCTCAGGCTGTAGCACTAACTTTGTCTTGGGGGAACAAAATGAACTGGTGTGATCTTGCACATATGGCATCAGTCACTACCTGATGCATTTGTGGGTGCACAGCTGAGAGATCCCACACAGATCACCTGTTGCTCCCTGGAAGAAGCCAGTTACATAGGAGTTCTGTATAATAATGATCTACTCAGCCATGGGGAGAGAATGGCTTTCCATTCCTGCAGCTCTTAGAACCTGCTCCAGCATCTTGAAAATTTCTGTCATATTGTCCTCGTTCATCCCCAATAAATGGAATTGGGGTCACTAAACTCTAGGCCTCCTGTGAACCCCATGCATCCTGATAGACCCTGCAGCAGTGATCTCATTCTGAAATGTATGCTCCTTGTCCTCCATTGTTCCTAGCTTTGACATTAACTCTGCCCCTCATGCATCCCCATCGCTTTCTTATATTGGTACCATAGTGACTAACATCCCGCTGGCGGAAGGTCCCAGGACTCTAGTGGAAATAGGAACAGAAGGATCAAAAGAGATTCTTAGATCAGTCATTGGTGACAAACCTTGCAGATGAAGGCTGAGCACACTTTTCCACACAGTGAGACAGGTAGCACTCTGACAATGAGGGATCGGTCTCCATCATCCGGCCACATTTATATTCAGTATGTGCAGCAATTTGGTTGAAAGTGCTGCATCGGCTAGGTGACCTAATGGCATTGAGAAGGGTGTGCCTGCAGCATGTCCACACCTTTCCTATCCTAGACCCACATCAAATGGTCAACTTCTCACTACATTTAGTATAGACCATTGTCACACTTACATGACAGATGGTCAAGTGATGATATGCAGCAACCTTGGAAGTTACATACATAATGGTTCCTCTTCGGCCAGTATTGACCTTTTGTAAATTCTTTCAAGTTCAATTTGCAAGCACCAATGGAATGTTCCAAATTGTCTTTGACATGCATCTGACCCTGAGGCACCTTCACTTTGCATACATAGCAAATCGGTAATTGCAAATGAAATATAGCAGTGCTTTACAAATGATTGTAGCAACAAATATATGAAGCAATGTCCTAAATCCAACAAATGTGCATCCTGCACTTTTGTCCATCAAATGAACACTGACTCTGCCCACACTGGGCATTGGTCCAGCCATGTTCTAGTAGCATTTCATATCAGAGTGCAGAAAGTGATGGCAGGGAATACTGCTCATGGTGGACACCATCAGTACAGGGCCCTGCCTGGTTGTCAGATACCCCCCTCCAAGGCCCACATGTCTCTGCTTATTTCACAATACCGTAACAGCCCATTTTCACCCAAACTGCTCAATGTCGGGACCCAGCACATTGAGCTTGGCCTACAACTATTCTTCTTGCCCCTGAACAGTATAATTATATCTCATGATGCCTGATCTTCAGTCCTGTTCCTGTGGAGGCTGGGGTAGTGGTCAGTGATAATAACACCCTCTCCTGTAGTCTAACATGCCCTCCAATGCTGATTTGCATATCCCAGATTCCCCATCACTGTCCCCACCTCTGTAAATACCTGTTTCCCCACTACCCCCTCAGTATTATAGCACCCCCCCCCCCCCCCAAATCTTCCTGAAAAATTGATGCAAAGTCTCAGGATGGTATTCACCCAAGCCTCTGAATGACTTCGACAAGTCATGAATGGTCAGACCTCTGATTGCTGTATTTACAACTCCCAATTTAAAGTTTACATTCCCCTGACTGTTAATGATGGCCCCACTGGATTTACAGCTGAACATCCCCTGAAACCACCTGAAATGCACTGAAAAGAACATCCCAAACACATGATTGAGTGGTTAAGCCCTAGAATGTGTGCAGACTGTGCCTGCGACTGAATGTACTCAGCCTCCCTGACTGACAGTGAACCGTTCCCTGTGCCCCCAACTGTACTAAGAAGTAGCCCTGACCAGTTTCCAAAATGATTACTTATTTAAATGTACATTCAGTGTGTTTTCCCACTTGATGTCTTGGTGTACAGTAAGGCAAGATGTTTCCCCCTGCTGCAGACAGGTTCCTACTGGCAAGAATGATGAGCAGCATGTCTGTGTGCTTGTCCTAAAGAGCACTTCATTATGGCAGTACTGATAACAGGCATACCATGCAAAGGCAAGACATGGATGTTGAGAGCTTGCAGTTAAATGCTAAGTAAGCAAGCACTAAGAAAACAAGAAAGATACAGCCTGGTCTGATTCTTGAGCTGGATGTTAGTCCATTGGGTCAAAAGCTACTTAGAAGTCAAGGTCAGTCACTCTTACCTTATCTTTGAATTTTGCCATTTTTGGATTAAGACCGTCAGGAGCTGAACAGCCCGAGCAGAACCCTAATTGAGCATCACTAAACATGTTGGTGAGCAAATGCTATTTTGGTCACAGATTCAGCATCTACTTCCATCACCTTACTAATGATGAGAAAGTGAGGACTGCAGATGCTGGAGATCAGAGCTGAAAAATGTGTTGCTGGAAAAGCGCAGCATCCAAGGAGCAGGGGAATCGACGTTTTGGGCATAAGCCCTTCTTCAGGAATGACGAAGGTGTGCCAAGCAGGCTAAGATAAAATGTAGGGAGGAGGGACTTGGGGGAGAGGTCGGGAAGAAGATTGCAGGTCAAGAAGGCGGTGCTGAGTCCGAGGGTTGGGACTGAGATAAGGTGGGGGGAGAGGAAATGAGGAAGCTGGAGAAATCTGCATTCATCCCTTGTGGTTGGAGGGTTCCTAGGCGGAAGATGAGGCGCTCTTCCTCCAAGCATCATGTTGCCATGGTTTGGCAATGGAGGAGGCCAAGGACCTGCATGTCCTTGGCGGAGTGGGAGGGGGAGTTAAAGTGTTCAGCCACGGGGCAGATGGGTTGGTTGGTGCGGGTGTCCCAGAGGTGTTCTCTGATGATGAGACCAGATTGACAACAGGCTAATTGGCCAGGTGGATTTGTCCTGCACTTGTGAACAGGAGATACCAAAACAATTTTCTTGTAGGTTACTGGAACAGCAGTGCAAAATGTGTGACAACTTCTGAAGCACATGTCTTCTGTATTAGTGACAAATTTTGTTTTGGATTGTAGCCTTTGTAGAATTCAATACATTCTGTTATTCCTTAATATCATATGGTGAATCAAATCAGCTGAAGACTGACATCTGTGACGCTAGAGATGGTGACCTCAGGAGGAGGTTGAGATGAATCAACCATTTGACACCTTTATCTGATGTAAACAAATGCTTCAGTTTGGTCTTATGCACTGATGAGCTTGTCTTCCCCATTTCTGAAGATGGAGATAGTTGTGGACCCTCTTCCATCGGTTAATTTTTCAAATGTACACAATCTTTCAAGATTGGATGTGACAGGACTGCAGAGTTTAAAACTGATTCGTTGGTTGTGGGATTGTTTGCTCCTGTCTATTGCATGCTGTTTTCCTGTTTGGCATGCAAGTGTTGTAGCTCCACCAGGTTGACACTTCATTTTTAGATATGCTGGTATTGCTGTTACCTCCTGCTCTCTCAGTTGTACTGGGTTGAGTTCCATTGCTTGATGGTAATTGTAAAGTGCGAAGAGGCCATGATGTGAAGTTACAGATTGTAGCTGAGTATAATTCTGCCGTGCTGAATGCCCACAGCATTACATGGATATCTGGAATTGAGGTGCGATATAGTGGAGCATTCTTCTACTGTTACGTTAATTGTTCACCATCATTCAGGAGTGCATTAGAATAACCAAGTTTAGAGTTAACATGAATAAAGATTTCAATAGCAGAAGACCTATGGTTGGATGTGGACAGTTTAACAGAGGTGAAAATCGCTGGTCTTAATGTGAATAATTGGCATTAACCATGATCCTTGATTTAATTGCATGGTGGAACAAGCTTGAGGGGCTAAATAACCTACTCCTGTACACTTGTTTTTATCAGCAAGAGGAATGTAAATAAGGGAAAGGTCACCAATATTAGATCTGAGAATTCGGAATGATCGCTGAATCTTATAAAAATGTCATCACCAATTCATTTTGGTCGTGCAAAAAAAATTGCCAGCAAAGGTCCATTCTGGCAGATTCAGTCAAATACAGTGTCAATTACTTGACTGTGAAACAAAGCCTACTATTCACTCTTATATCTTGCTTACAAATGCAGGGGAAATAGATACAAATAATTACATTTGTGTGCTTGCCAAAAGAGAAAATGCATTTGATAAAATTCCTTCTTTTTCAAAACTTTTGGCAAGTGTCATAGAATCATCTGTCCAACTGCCAGCTGATAGTTACACTTGTACTTGTACAGAGGAGTACAGAACACACCACTGCAAGTACTGGACAAGACTGTCTGGCATTTGTATACTGCCTTTGGTGCTGTTTAACCTTCAGGGTCTTCAGCACACATTGAAACCAAAATTGTACACTTTTCTGTCAGTGGTATGATAGGTGGGGTGATTGTGAAATGTGTCCCATACTAACAGAAACATGGCCATCACTAGATCGTAGAATCTCTACAGTGTGGAAACAGGCCATTTGGCCCAACGAGTCCATGCTGACCCTCCGAAGAGTAACCCATCCAGACCCACTCCCCATTACTCGATATTTACCTCTGACTAATGCACCTAACCTACACATCCCTCAACACGATGGGCAATATAGAGTCATAGAGATGTACAACACGGAAACGGACCCTTCAGTCCGACCCGTCCATGCCAACCTGATATCCCAACCCAAAGAGGTCCCATCTGCCAGCACCTGACCCATATCTCTCTAAATCCTTCCCATTCATATACCCATCCAAATGCCTTTTAAATGTTGCAATTGTACTAGCATCCTGTATAGCTGCAACATGACCTCCCAACTCCTGTACTCAATACTCTGACCAATAAAGGAAAGCATGCCAAATGCCTTCTTCACTATCCACGACTCCACTTTCAAGGGAGCTATGAACCTGCACTCCAAGGTCTCTTTGTTCAGCAACACTCCCATAGGACCTTATCATTAAGTGTATAAAGTCCTCCTAAGATTTGCTTTCCCAAAATGCAGCATCTCACATTTATCTAAATTAAACTCCATCTGCCACTTCTCAGCCCATTGGCCCATCTGATCAAGATCCCGTTGTAATCTGCAGTAATCTTCTTCGCTGTCCGCTACACCTCCAACTTTAGTGTCATCTGCAAACTTACTAACTATACTTCTTATGCTCACATCCAAATCATTTATATAAATGACGAAAAGTAGTGGACCCAGCACAGATCCTTGTGGCACTCCACTGGTCACAGGCCACCAGTCTGAAAAACAACCCTCCACCACCACCCTCTGTCTTCTACCTTTGAGTCAGTTCTGTATCCATGTATTCCGTGAGATCTATCCTTGCTAACCAGTCTCCTATGGGGAACCTTGTTAAACGCCTTACTGAAGTCCATATAGATCACGTCCACTGCTCTGCCCTCATCAATCCTTTCTCTTACTTCTTCAATGAACTCAATCAAGTTTGTGAGACATGATTTCTCATGCACAAAGCCATGTTGACTATCCTTAATCAGTCCTTGCCTTTCCAAATGCATATACATCCTGTCTCTCAGGTTTCTCTCCAACAACTTGCCCACAACCGATGTCAGGCTCACTGGTCTAGTCAGTTCCCTGGCTTGTCCTTATCACCCTTCTTAAACAGTGGCAGCACGTTAGCCAACCTCTAGTCTTCCGGCACCTCACCTGTGACTATCGATGATAGAAATATTTCAGTAAGAGGCCCAGCAATCACTTCCCTAGCTTCCCAGAGAGTTCTAGGGTACAGCTGATCAGGTCCTGGGGATGTATCCACTTGTCTGCATTTCAAGACATCCAGCACTTCCTCCTCTGTAATATGGACATTTTTCAAGATGTCACCATCTATTTCCCTACATCCTATATCTTCCATGTCCTTTTCCACAGTAAATACTGATAGCATGGCCAATTCACCTAACCTGCACATCTTTGGATTGTGGGAGGAAACCGGAGCATCTAGAGGAAACCCACGCAGACACGAGGAGACTGTGCAAACTCTACATAGACAGCCACCCAAGGCTGGAATCAAAACTGGGTTCCTGGACCTGTGAGGTTAACCACTGAGCCACCATTCCTACTTAAGGGCCTCCTGCTGCTATCACTGGAGAGGCCCATGCAGAGATGCAGTCTTCAGTTATAAGTGCCAAGGGGATGGTCCGTCTCAACCTCCTCCTTGGAGGTCCCCATCCCAAGCATCACAAATGCCTTCCTTCAGATAATTTGATACAGCTGAAAGCACTGGATACTGCAAACTCCATGGATGCTGATAACATTCTGGCAATATTACTGAAGACGTGATCCAGAAACTGCTGCATCCCGAAACAAGCCATTCCAATATGAAGAAAAGCAATAGTTTGATCAGGGGACTTTGGAGGTGTTTCCTTGTTGGGCATCATTGGGTGAAACTCCTCCAAAGTGTTTCCTCCTTTTGACCTGGCAGCCTCTACAGTCCCCAAATATCCTCCTTTCCTCCCCTCAAAGGATCTGCCAGCATGGTCATTGTCACCTCACAGTCTGGGCTCTTACTTTCAAGTTGGGATGGTGGTAGCGCAGATACTGTTGCAGTCCTAATACACGCCACTTCTAGTAACACTGCTTGAATGCAAGAGTTGCCAGCTGTTTGACCAGCTGAGAGCTTTCTCTGAGAAGCTGAAACTCTAACCGTGAGTCAATTGTTATCACACATGTTAAAATTGATTGCGATGTTGTGTTAAATTACCACAAGCTGTTTTTAATTTGGATACTTGTTAAGAAATCTTTCAGACATTCAAATAGTGAAACAATTATTTAAACTTTATTGCATCTAGCAATCAAAATGAGACCTCTCAAGTAAGCAGGTTAAGCCTCACAGCCCAACTTGGCTATTACCAAATTAAAGTGGACTCTAGCTATGATTCCAAAAAACAGTGACTGTCCCTAGATATCCAGGGTTTGATCCTTGTGCAGTGTAGTTCTTCAGTTCCGCTGCTGAGGATTCCTGAAGTTGGATTCTTACACAATGTTCTGTCTTTCAAGCTTGTGGTGTGACATTATTAATTACCCTTTCATTCTTTCATCCACAATATTGCAAGTCTGCAGTCTATGTTCCTTGAAAACACAGCTTTTCCTGTCATTAACTCCTTAGATTTTTCAATCATTTGTCTTTGGAGCATAAGACAGCCAGTTATCAATGAGTTGTTAAAATAGTTTTGATGATGTAACTTTGACTCCTTCTTTTCCCAGGCATGAATAATTGCTTTGAGTCCCTGTAAAAAAGTTGTCCTTGTCCCATAACAATTTATTCCAGACAGAATTATTGCTGCTTTCTTTTAATCCATGAACAGTTGTTAGAGTTCTGAAGTTGACAGTATCACAGTCACTCCTTTTTGTTCATTATTTTTAATATGATCAACAAACACTAATGTAATTAACTATCTTCCACTACATTGGTTTATATCCAAGTTGAGTTGGTACACCATGCACAATTTAAAATGCACCATTTCACTATGCAGTACAGATATATGCAAATCTATAATCAATAAATGAATTACAGAATAATGATTTGTAAATAAATCACAAAACAAAATAGGGTAATAAGCATGCCAAAAAAATGACAATAAACAATTGATGTGAAATAACACGATGGGGTACCTATCATAGTTTTAATATTATCATGTCTTAACAGAAGTGATTCCATTTTCAACTACTGCTAACAGCAAAACGAGGTAGTAACAAAAACAAGATGGATCCAAAATAATAACAAGATCTGAAACAATACAAACTCACGTGGCTCTGTGTGTATTATTTCCCAAATTTCTGACGTTAGCCCAGCAAGTATGTTCCTCACTGTCTTAATCTCTATCTCAGTTCTCTGATTGTTCTGCTTAATCTTAATGTGTAACCTGCGTGCCTTTCTCAAAATCCCTTTTATTTCTTCCCAAGAAGACATAACCATCGGTCTAGGCAAGTCAGTCATATGAAAAGTCACAGATTTTCTCTTCCTGATGTTAAACAGTTCAATTGTTCTTATGTGCATGAGCATTTGAGAGTGAATGCAAAATGTCAAATCAGAGACGGAACATGACAAGTTATGATGATATTCTTTTAAAGTATTGTGATACAGTATGCTCCTTTACCTACACATCCAATTCTGATTATATTTACTCAAGTAGTACTTGAAATTTCGCGGACCTTACAGGTCTCCCACCACCTTTTCTATTGTATAAGGTTCACATCCAGATGATGTTTTGCATCACTCTAATATTTTGTACTGTTGTAACACTTAACAGTTTTTTTATCCTCAGACAATTTTTCATCCCTAACTCAAGACCTATTCTGTTCCCTCCAATATGCGAATCATTAGTTCATACTTTTGTTAATCTCCTTAACTCACAGAGATTTTAGGATTCCTGTCCCATCAGCTAAATTTGGGCTTAACCCTTCATCAGCACTGGGAAGGGGGAAGGAGGCTGAAAAAGAAATGGGACGAGAGGGTAGGGCTAGGGGAAAGGTAGTTGGGATGGTGATAGGTGGGTGAAGGTAGGACATGATTTTGATAGGTTGGTGGGAAGTGTGGAGCAGATAGGTGGGAAGGAAGATGGACTAGTAGGTCAGGTCAGGAGGGTGGATTCCTGATGAAGGGCTTTTGCCCGAAACGTCGATTCTGCTGCTCCTTGGATGCTGCTTGAACTGCTGTGCTCTTCCAGCACCACTAATCCAAAATCAGGAGGGTGGAGCCAAGTCGGAGGGTTGGATCTAGGATGTGGTGGAGGAAGGGGTGACTTGAAAACTGGTGAATTCAATGTTGGGACCGTGTGGTTATCGGCTCTCGAGGTGGAAGCTGATGTGTTCTCCTCCAGTTTGCAAAAAGCCATTTTTAGACAGTGGAGGAGACCCAGAATGGACATGTCATGGGGGAGTGGGTGGGGGAGTTGAAATGAATGGCTGCAGAAGCTGGAGTTGTTGGTATATGCGGAACAAGGATGTTCTCTGAACCGTTTCACGAGTTTATGCTCAGTCTCTCCAATGTATCGGAGACCACATCAAGAGCAAATGAGTTTCGAGGTTATGCAAGTAAATCTCTGATAGGTGTGGAATGACCCTTTTGGGCTTTGGACAGAGAGAGGGGGGAGATGTGGCCGCAAGTTTTGCACCTTCTGTGGGGGCAAGGGAAGGTGTCAGATGTGGAGAGGTGATTGGTCAGAAGTAACTTCTTTGTTCCCTTGTTATATTTGGCATGAACCATCTATTTGAAGACACAGCTTATCGTGTCATTAACTCATTAAATTCTTCTCAGAATAGTTGGGGATATTTCCCTTCCCACTCCTTTCCACCTTCTGCAAAGACCGTTCCCTCTGTGACTGTCTGGTCAGGTCCACGTCCTCCCTCCCGTCCTGGCACCTTCCCCTGCCACTGCAGGAATTGCAAAA
The DNA here is from genome assembly GCF_004010195.1 of Chiloscyllium plagiosum. NCBI lineage: Eukaryota > Metazoa > Chordata > Chondrichthyes > Orectolobiformes > Hemiscylliidae > Chiloscyllium > Chiloscyllium plagiosum. Next base: position 66,695,652 of record NC_057718.1, read on the forward strand.
CCTGTGCCCACACCTCCTCCCTCACATCCATCAAAGTTTTACCTGCACATCCACGAATATCATTTATTGTATCCGTTGCTCACGATGCAGTCTCCTCTACATTGGAGAGACTGGACGCCTCCTAGCAGAGTGCTTTAGGGAACATCTCCAGGACACCCGCACCAATCAACCACACCGCCTTGTGGCCCAATATTTCAACTCCCCCTCGCATTCTGCCGAGGATATGGAGGTCCTGGGCCTCCTTCACCGCGGCTCCCTCACCACCAGACGCCTGGAGGAAGAATGCCTCATCTTCTGCCTCAAAACACTTCAACCCCAGGGCATCAATGTGGACTTCAACAGTTTCCTCATTTCCCCTTCCCCCACCTCACCCTAGTTCCAAACTTCCAGCTCAGCACTGTCCCCATGACTTGTCCAACCTGCCTATCTTCTTTTCCACCTATCCACTCCACCTTCCTCCCTGACCTATCCCCTTCATCCCCTCCTCCACTCACCTATTGTACTCTATGCTACTTTCTCCCCACCCCAACCTCCTCTAGCTTATCTCTTCACCCTTCAGGCTCTCTGCCTGTATTCCTGATGAAGGGCTTTTGCCCGAAATGTTGATTTTACTGCTCCTTGGAAGCTCCCTGAACTGCTGTGAGCTTCCAGCACCACTAATCCAGAATCTGGTTTCCAGCATTTGCAGTCATTGTTTTTACCCTCTGTATCCAAATGGCTAGTTCTCCCGCTATTCCATGAGAAGTACAATTACAATTCCTGCATTTATTTGTCCAAGTGTCTTATATTGGCTGAGGCCAAGGGCCTGCTTACAGCTGGAGATTTGGCCAGCAACGAGTAGCTGATTAGTCTGTGAATGGTGACTGATTATCAATAACAAAGGTCCTCTGCCTACCTATAATTATGTGATTGGTTCCCAAATAGCTACACAGTTTACGGGTGTAAATGTTTGCAAGAAGCCATCAGATCTTCAAAAGGGAGAGAGCTATCCTCACACCTGAAGACAAACAGTCAATTTTTCCCACATCAACTGTTGTATGTTATGACATTTTAGCAATTAAATCAAAACTTTATAAATGTGAACCAGCTGACCTGTACCTCCTGCAAACAAGTGAAAGTACCTAGAAAAGGAAGATGAAAGAGCAGTGCACTGACAAACCGAAAGGTTCACCTGAGCAAACACTGAACAGGGATCATTGAACTGCCCTTAACGTTTTTTTTTGTAGTTCCAGTTCACTATCCTAGTGAGGCAGATGAAATCACTTTTGTCAGACAGGTATAAACTTTAGAAATCTCTGCCTTCATCAAAATGTTCTTTTTTAAAACAAGAAAGCGTTAACACTGAAGTAAAAGAAAATATTAGTGTATTGGGATATGAAAAAAATCATTGCATGCTCACATTGCATACACAATCCATTGTAAAGCAGTATGCATAAAATATTCTTGATTACTATATATTGTTACTTTTGTTGCTAGTTGTTGCAAACAATACAACTGCAGGAATAAAATGATTACACCCTATGCATTACAATTCACCCCCTGGCATTTCTAGAAGTTGCACAGATTTTACATATTTTCTTTGTTGTAGTGGAACTGAACACCTTGGGGATTAGCAGATGAGTAAAGATTGCACATTGTGTGAAGAACATGCGAGAGGTCATTAGGTCCACAGAAGAACACACCAATGTTGGCCCTAATGAAAATGAAAGGTTAGAGGCAATTCAGGGCAAGGCATCTTTTACTTCCCATACTGTTAGCATTCTAATTTGTATGTTCATACCACAGATTGGCATTCAATTGCGCAAAGAGGTCGAGCACATCACTGCACTCAGCTGCCATCAGCTTGCGGTCACTTCTTCGATACAAAATTGGATCATTTACTGATGAATCCTGTTTCTACAATTATGAAAATTAACATATTCTGGTCTTCTCTGCATTAAATGGGAAACATACTGTGAATGAATTATATGACTGAATGTATGACATTCAATTTATATTATGGATGACCCATGTAAACACTCTTGATATGTATCAGTTGCAACTCACTGCAAGTAGTTTTTGGATGTTAGTACAAGGTAAAGGTAACTAAAGGGGGAAAAAAGCAATGTATCATGCTTAAAATATAATTTGCAAGAAATTTGATTGTTTTCTGTGCAAAAGAATTACTTGATGCAATAATTTTTTTGCCATACCTGAGTTGGTTGAGTTTCATCAAGTATATAACAGAGAAAATACGTTATTTAAGCCAACTAATCTGTTGCTTAAGTTCCACACAAGACTTCATCTAACACTATGGGCATTCCTCACCAATGTTGTCTCTGAACTGTGTGGCTATGTGGCCATTCCCAGGATTTATGCATGCTGATCTGGGAGTTATTCCTGTGACACATTCACTTCCAGTTTCTTCAGCCATTACCATGCATGGACCCTGGAGGCCCTTTTATGGAGAAATTAGAAGGAATGTAGTTTCCTCTTTTTTCATGTACTAACTCTTCAATGCATCTAAATACCTCAACTACTCTATGTGGTGGCATAAATCAGAATAGTGCAGATACTATAAATCTAAAGAAGCATAGAAAATGCTGGAAATATCCAAAAGGCAGCATCACGAAAACAGAAATAGAGTTAACCTTAGATTCTGCTGAATTGTCATCACCCTATGTGCTTATATGCCCCAAATTCTTACCACTTGCCTCAGTAATGATGTTTCTCCTGAAAATTAAATTTATTGGTAACTGTCTAATATGTATTGCTTCTAGATTTGAATTCCCTTACAAGTGGAAACATTTTACTGTTCCTTGTGAATCCTTTCTACATCTCCTACAATTCCTCAATAACTATCCTTTTAATCATGTGAATGCCAGAACTGACTAGTCATCAAAGTCTGCTGTAACAAAATTTACCATAACTTCTCTGCTTTTCAGTTCTATCCATCTAGAAATGAACCCTGGGTGCTTGGTTTGCCTTTTTAAATTGCCTTCTGAAGCCAATTTTTTTACACTTGCAGTATGTGCAACATGTTTTCTTCTGAGCAAATATTGGTTAAATACAGAATTTAAAAAAAAACTAAATTATTGGAAGCTGAGGCAGCAGGTTTTTAAAGATGTAAAACATGTAAAACCCCTAAACGTGTAAGCTACTGTGAAGGAAGAGAAGCACATTTACAGTATTTTAATAACTAGATAAAATAGTATTATTCACTTATCCTAAGGTAAAAGTAAAAAAAATCAGCACAGTTTCTATTTTGGAGTACAGTATATAGGAGCTGGTAGACAATGAAATCTGCATTAGAAGTCTCCATCTTGAACCTCGCAAATTCAAAATCACTGAGTTGATGTGCGAGTTGGAGAGAAGGGCATATGAAGGAAGGGTATCATTTATTCCATGTATTGGTCACACCTTGTACCAGGGACAGGTTCCATATAGGTTTGTGTAAATAAAAGTGCACAGTTAGGTGAACCCAAGTAAGATAGAGAATGAGAAACCATGCAAAGTTATCATATCGTATCTGAACCATGTACTTGAAAAAAGTCTGTTAGAAGGTAACCAGACTGCAAACCATGGCAAGAGATATAGTCCAAAGGGAGGAGGGAGAGGAGGAGAAGGAGACATGATATGGTAATTGTAGGAACTAAAAATCGCAGGACCTCAAGGATTACCATCCTTGGATTATCAACTGTGCCATATGCAAATTTATATGGAGATAAACATGTGTTCAGGAGTGGTGTGGCTGAGTATAATTCCAGTCTATGGGACACTGGAAGAGGAATAATATATCATAGAAATGGGCTTCACCTAAACTGGCTCTGACCAGGGCAAATTGAGCAGTCACAATGACCTGAAACCAGTAAATATTGCGAGGTGATGTGGGGGAGTGGGAGTGCTCAGATGGAAAAAAATACAAATGATAGTTCACAAAATAACAAAAGAGAGTCAAGTATAGGTTGGGATAAGGAAAAGGGACAAACTAAATCAATTCTTGGCACAAATTCAATTATAACTTTAATTTACATTTAAGTCTAGCCTGACAATGGTAGTAGGGAAGATGCCAGTATCCATTATAAAAGATTTAATTGCAAAACACTTGGAAAACAATGACAGGGCCAGTCACAGTCAGGATGGATTTACAATAGGGAAATAATGCTAATGCTACTGGAACTTTATTTGAACTTTCAGTAAGGTCCCATATAACAGTAAGCAAAAGTCCCATTTAAACATGTAAAATTAAAGTGCATGGGATTGGGGGTAGTTTATGGAAATGAATAGAGAATGGTTGGTGGACAGGAAACAACGAGTAGTAGTAAATGGTCTTTTTCTGAGTGACCAGCAATAACTAGGGAGGTGCTACAAAGATCAGTATTTGGACCCCAGCTATTCACAATGTACATTCATGATTTAGATGAGGAAACTAAATAGAATATCTCCAAATTTGCAAACGACACAAACTTAGTGGGTAAACTGTGAGGAAGATGCAGAAATGTTTCAGTGTGATTTAGATAGGTTGAGTGAGTAGGCAAATGCATGGCAGATGAAGTATAATGTGAAGTATACTGTGAAGTTATTCACTTTGGTATCAAAAACAGGAAGAGAGATTATTATCTGAAATGCGACAGATTGCAACAAAACCTGGATGATACGTACACAAGTCACTGAGAGTAAGCTTGCATACAACAGGAGGCAAATGGTATGTTGGCCTTCGTAGAGATAGGATTCAAGTATAGGAGCAGGGATATCTTCCTGCAACTGTACAGGACCTTGGTGAGGAGAAAGTGAGGTCTGCAGATGCTGGAGATCAGAGCTGAAAAATGTGTTGCTGGAACAGCGCAGCAGGTCAGGCAGCATCCAGGGAACAGGAGAATCGATGTTTCGGGCATAAGCCCTTCTTCAGGAATCATGGTGAGACCATACTTGGAATGATATTCTGGCTTTGGAGAAAATGCGATGAACGTATACTATACTGGTTCCTACGATGGCAGAACTGAAGTACAAATATAAACTGCATTGGTTAAGACTAGACAACGCCAGGTTATAGTCCAACAGGTTTAATTGGAAGCACACTAGCTTTCGGAGCGTCGCTCCTTCATCAGGTGGTAGCGGCCACTACCACCTGATGAAGGAGCGACGCTCCGAAAGCTAGTGTGCTTCCAATTAAACCTGTTGGACTATAACCTGGTTTTGGGTGATTTTTAACTTTGTACACCCCAGTCCAACACCAGCATCTCCAAATCTTGGTTAAGATTGTATTCATTGGAGTTTAGAAGAATGAGGGGAGATGTTATAGAAGTGTACAAAATTTTAACAGGACTAGACAGAGTAAACACAGGAAGGAAGTTCCCAAAGATTATGGAGTCCAGAACCCGGAGTCACAGTTTAAGGATGTGGGGTAGGTCATTTAGGTCTGAGTTGAGGAGAAATTTCTTCATTCAAAGATGATGAACCTGTCGAATTCTCTACCACAGAAAGCAGTTGAGGCAAAAAATATTGAATGTTTTCAAGAAAAACTGGATAAATTTAGCATAGAGCTAAAGGAGTCAAAGGAAGAAAATGAGAACTGGAATGATAGGCCATGAGCATAGTGAATAGTGAAGCAGGTTCAAATGGCCTACTCTTGCTCTGATTTTCCATTTTTATATATTTGGAAGTATTTGCACATAGTTGCCAAACATTTAGGAATGGAAACCAAATTTGACAGTTTTTGGTTCCTTAGGAAGGATAAGGAAAATTGTTGGAGGGGATGGAGTGGCCTGAATGAAAAAGGATAAAATCACTTCAATGGTAATTCAGGATATAATGAAAGTTAAAAAAAACACGGACAGGGAAATGTCTGTGTATGTTATTGTCGTGCACTTCCAGAACCATTTGATAAAGTCCCCTAGGAATTGAAATTTATGGAATTGGAGAGAAATTATAGATCAGGTTAGTAAATTAGCTGAGTGGAATGAGACTGAGAGAAGTGTGCAGGTAGTTAGCATCGGTATTAAGTGGATTGGGAGCAGTGTGCAGCGAGTGAGCATTGCAGTGAAGCAGACTGAGCACGAAAGATGATGGGGCCTTTGTTCCTGAAACAGCAAGACAGAGATAAGTAACAGCAACGTCATGAAGATTTGTGAGAGCAGGGCAGCAGTTCTATAAAAAAAAAGGTGAGAGAGAGCAGAGTTATCAGTTTCTCAAACATCATGAGTGATAAAAATTAGCAGCAGAGTCCCTTCAACTTGTTTCACTTCAAAGAGCTAAAGAGTTACATTGTAGAAAAAACAGGTAGGCGGTTGGTGAATAGTTCTGTGTTTTTTGATTTATTACAGCTGAAGAGCACATATACTAAGCCCATGGTTTTGAATATTATGAACTTTACATGTTTATTCAGTACTTTCTAAAGGTTGAGGTTACTATTTCAACCCTGCCAGGCAGTGTATTGCAGACCACCACTACCTTCTGGGTGAAAAAAAATCATTCCTCAAATCCACTGCAAACCAGAGCCTTTCACTTTACAAGGCTGTGCCCTTGTTCGTGACATTTCAACAAAGGGGAACAGCTGCTTTGTATCTACCCTAGCCACGGCCTCTTAATATTATAGACCTCAATCAGATCCTTACCTCACCTCTCTGCTCCAAGTAAAAATACCTGACCATACTCAGTCTCTGCGATTTTTGAGAAGATTTGAGAAAACTTTATATACTAATGTGACAGACCATAAATGGACAGACACACTAGAATGGTCCATAAGCATCAAATTGCAGCAAACACAGAAAATGAAAAAACTACCCCTACAGGAATAAACTGGACAAGCTCACAAAAAAGAACAACGCAGACAACACAGAGGCTTGGATAAAAAACCTATCAGACCAACCACTAACAGCTACAGAAAAAGCCGTCCTGGTAAGAGGGTTAGACTACAACTACAGGTATGCAGACAAAAAGGACTTTCTAGTGGCATTAGAATCAACACTGAAGGACAACGGACTCACAGAAGAAACCCAGTAGACCAGAGAGACCAGTGGCACCAACACTAAGCAGGAAAAAGGAAAGAAACACACTCAACACACAGGAAAGGAAAGCCCTAGAAAGACTCAAAAAAGACAAAAATACTGTAATGCTACCTGCAGACAAAGGTGCATGAGCATCTTTCTAAACAGAACGGAGTACATTGAAAAAGCGAACTCACTGCCTGCAGATACTGATACTTACTAACAGGTGGTGATAGACCTGACCCCACAACTAAAAAAACCATGTCACAGCCACATTGAAAAGGCTTCAGAAATCAGGACAAATAAACAAGACAGACTTCCAAAAATGAAACCGAATGGATCTAACACACCCTGCTTCTATGGACTACCTAAAGTACACAAACCAGGGGCCCTCCTCAGACCCACAGTCTCACTTCCTGGAACACTGACTTATAGACTAGCCAAAGAACTCCACCAAAAACAAATACCTAATGGAAGTCATGCCACTCCATTTACTCCACCAAGAATTCCTGAGCACCATCAAATACATCAAGATAGAAGAGGATGAAATAATGGTCTCCTTTGATGTAACAGCCCTGTTCACATCAATTAACGACAACCTCGCCAAAGAAACACTGACTGCACTACTAGAGAAATCAAAGACACAAACACCAGATAGCACCAACTTCATCAGCAAAGATAACATCCCCAAGTTAGTAGACCTGTGCCTCATAACCCACTTCACATTCAATAACAAGACCTACAAATAAATCAACGGAACACCCATGGGATCACCAATATCTGGATTCCTAGCAGAAGCAGTAATGCAGAAACTCGAACAAACAGCCCTCCCAAATACCTAACCTAAACTTTTGGTCCACACCTTTGTCATCACAAAATGGAACAAATTAGGGGAAACCTACAACACCATCAACAATATCCTTACTGGCATAAAATTCACTAAAGGGGAGGAGAACACCAACAGACTCCCATTCCGAGCTGTCACAATAGAACAAACAGTTAATGGAGAACTTCAAACCAGCATCTACAGGAAAACAATACACACAGACCAAATACTTAACCACTGAAGCAATCATTCCAACACCCATAAACAGAGCTTAATTAGGACATTATTTCAGCAAGCCACCACACACTGCAGCACCCACGAACTATGAACAGCTGAAGAAAAATAACTATACAGCGTATCCAAGAAGAACAAGTATCCAATAAACACAGTCTGCCAATTTCCCAACAACAAACCCAAACAAGCAGACACAACATGCTTAGAAACTCTGACCACATTACCTTACATCAAAGACATCTCTGAATGACTGCCAGACTACTCAGATTGGAACCCCATCAGTAAATGCATCGATTTGGACCCTGTCTACTATCCTCTGAGAAGAAGAACCAGAAATGATATCACCCACCCAAAGAAACAAGACGCCTAAATAGAAAGCAGAACATAACATGAGCACTTTGCCAGAGGCTCACTGATGATGTTACTTTGTATGGTGATGAAATGTCTGAAATCAAACCTATCAGCTCAGCAAGCAAACTTACAACCAGTTACTCAGTCTCTCTTCATGGGTAAAATGCTTTACCCCAAACAACCTCCAGTTGAATCTACTCTGCATCCCTCCATCGCAATCACACCCTTCATATCGTGTATACCCAGGACTGCACAGTTCTCCAGATGTGCCCTAACCAAAGTTCTGTACAGCTCCAACACAACCTTCTTGCTCCGATAGTGTATGCCTTGACTGATAAAGGTAAGCATTCCATATCTCTTATTAACTATCCTTATAACCTTGTCCTGCTATCTTCAGGGATCCCTGAAGATCACTTTGCTCCTCTGAGCTTCTTAGTCTCCTGACACTAATGCCGACTGCCTTGAAATTTCGTACAGAGCTGATGAGTTGGAATCAGAGCTGCAGACATTTTAACACATCAGGGAGTAGGGGAGAGTTTCTGGATACAGTCACACCCCTCAGATTTATTATATCAAGTTTGATCAGTGGTCAGAGACACGAGAGTCTGTGACTAAGAGCAGGTATGCTGGTCCAGAATTAAGCTTTTGAAGAGCCTCAGTTACTGCCCTTACCCAATAGCTACAATGTTCTTGTTCCCAGTATAGATAAGAGCACAGCTTAGACAGAAGATGAACACACTGACCACTGCATCATGATCCAGAGAGCCATTCAAATGGGGGAAGAATAGTTCAAGGAATAGATGCATGTTCTTTGCAGCAAAGTCAGAGAGTCCCAAAGACTGTGGTGCTTACTTGGTGCCAAAGTTCAGGACATCTCTCCTGGGCTGGAAAGGAACTTAGAGTGGGAGGGGAAGCATCCAGTTGTCTTGGCTTACACAGATACCGATAAAGGTGGGACTAGAAAAGGAGTTCTGCTGAGGGATTAAGAGTGGATAAATTGAAAAGCCGACCACAAGTATAGTAATTGCCAGTCCTCTACCTGGGCCTAGTTAAAATTAGCATATAGCAATAAGATTGCACTGGTAAATGCATTACTCAAAGATCAGTGTGGATAAAATGAGTTCTGATTCATGGGGCACTGGCAGTAGTATTGGATAAAAAGAGAGCTGTTTCATTAGGTTGGGCTTTATTTGAGTCATGCTAGAACCAGTATCCTCTTGAGTTGTAGAACTGTGTTTAGAGATATGGCTTTAAACTAATTAGTGGAGGGGAGGATTCAGAGTGGATGTGCAGGGTAATGAAGAGGCAAATGGTGTTTAACATGTAACAGGAAGCTGTAGAAAATATACACAAAAACATGTAACGGAAATAAGAATCAAAACAGCCACAGTACTGAAAATAATTTGACAGATTAAATAGAATGTTAGCCTAATTAGAGAAATTGAATACCAGGAGGTCGAAGCCATGCTTCAGCTCTGCAATGTCCTATTCATGCCACAATTGAGCAAATCTGGGCATGACACTTCAGAAAGAATGTACTGGCATTGAAAGAAATTCAGTCTAGATTCACCAGAATAATGATCAGACCTTAAGGTTTACATTTCAGAGTGATATTGCAAAAAGTTCAAACATATCCATTGTGATTCAAAAGGTTAAAAGGTGATTTGATCTAATATTTTCAAGACATTAAGGAGAAAGAAAGAGTGAATAGGGATATGGGTTTTTCATTGGATGGGGAGACTAGAATTAGAGGATATAGCCTAAAGATTAGAACCAAACCTTTCAATAAGGAAAGCAGGAATACTTTACTGCACACAAAGGAGGAAGTTTGGAACTTACTTCAGTAAAAAGCTGTTGATGCTAGATTTAATTGTTAATTTTAAAACTGATTGAAAGCATTTCTTTAGCCAAAGGCACCAAAGATATAAGGCAAGATAAGTAAATTAAATTAGGTCACAGACCAGTCATGTTTAAAAGGTCTGCCTCAGTGCTCTGGGATTCTATCCAAGTAATCAAAGCAGACAAGCCCTCTACCCCTCATTTGTCACACCTCTTCACACTCCTCACACACTGTCCATATCCCATCCGTACAAACCTATGTCCCTACCCACACCCATGGCCCCACATATCTCAATCTGTGCCAATCTACCTATCCCCAATGACTCTTCATACATTCCATGGCAATCCATTCCCTGCTACTAACCCCAATTGTTCTTTGTAGCCTAATGTTAACTTAATACCACCTTATGCCAAGTCATATATTCTATTGCTTTCTATCTTTATACTTTCCATGCCTACTAACCCAGTATCTACCATAGCTGACCTCTGGAGCCCTCCTGAGATGTAATAAAATTAAATTATAAGTATCACTTTACAAAATATATAAAATTAAAAACACTCATGGATAAAAGCCAGTTCAATACATCTAAATGCCTTCAAAATTATAATACTTCTTAAAAGGTACAAAATGCATTTGTAATTCTACATCAAAGACAGATAGTCCCTTAATAAGCTCTTCATGGTAACAAACCCTCACTACTCCACCTCCCCACTATGATAATTATGGGTTATGCAGGCAGTCAAAAAATACTCATCGAATAAAGGTATTTTCAGTTTTATGTCAACAAACAACTATTGAAATGGTAGGCACACCAGATTCTTTTTCAATTCAGGGGTGATGTAGGCTGGTTTATGTTTTCAAAATTTAAAAACATAGGGATTTAATAACTTGACAGTTCCATGGGCCTTATCCATCTTACACAAGTTCATATTTCTACTTAAAAATCCTAAGTTGCACACTGCAAGAGGAGTTACCAGCAAAAATGGGATCTGTTTGAACTCTGCAGTTTTCCAAATGAATCATATCCTGCTGCTTCCCCCTACAAATAGGATCTATCAGAAATAGAGGCAGGTCTTCCTGATCCAGGTTCCCTTGTAGCATTTTCAATAGGGCACAGAGTCTCCTTGACTCTGAATATCCAGGGCAGGGTGACATTTTGTGATCTGTTCTCCACCCATCCCCAACCTCGCCACACCAATCAGTTTGGATCAGGACATTGGGGAATTTCAGATTGGATGCCGTGGCATTGGTGCCATGCCTGTTACCCATTCATTTCTACTGGTACTTTACTCATGGTGAAGAAGAACTGGGAGGCCTGCTTGCTCTTGAACCAATTAAGGCCCTTAATGGCCAATTTGTTTTCCCAAAATGAGAGGGTGGAAAGAGTATGTGCTGAATGCTGTTATTTCTGACCCCACTCAGTGTCCCTCTATTTTCTTGATTGGTCTTGCATCCTCCCAAATCAAGTCTATGATGATAGGATTTAATGCATATGTGGATGAGCCTCTGGTTAGCTGTGATCTCAGTAGTCTTGTGCAAGTATAATCTCTGGTAGGATGTTGATTCCTGTACAGCACAGCTCAGTAGCCTCACTATCATGTATAGTACATTAAAATCATTGTTTAATGGTAACCTAAAAGTCTGGTTGATTACAAAGTGCTAAATAATAAATGCTACATTTCCAGCTCTCCATCATACTTGTCAGGGCCTATTGCACTCACCTTCTAATCTGGCTGCAAAGCTCCTCAGTCCCAGCATTGGCCACTATGCTTAGTAACACTGCTGTGACTAGAAAGGGATATATTCAAATGGTAGTCTGATTTTAGAGACAAGATTTCCTCAAAATCATTCTTAGGCAATTAATGGCTAAGAATACCGTGGGGTGCCATGGTGGCTCAGTGCTTAGCACTGCTGCCTCACAGCACCAGGGACCCGAGTTCAATTCCTGTATTGGGTGACTGTCTGTGTGGAGTTTGCACGTTCTCCTCGTGTCTACGTGGGTTTCCTCCGGGTACTCCGGTTTCCTTCCACAGTCCAAAGGTGTGCTGGTTAGGTGAATTGGCCATGCTAAATTGCCCATAGTGTTAGGTGCATTAGTCAGGGGTAAATGTAGAGGAATGGGCCTGGGTGGGTTACTCTTCGGACGGTTGGGCCGAAGGCCCTGTTTCCATACCATAGGGAATCTAGTCTAGTGGTCTGATGGACTTACAATAGACTTAGAACTTCCAGCAGAAATAGCTTACTCCTGACTTTTAAGCTCAGGAGAAAAATCATTACCACCACATAAAATCCAGGACATTCATGCAGATCTGCATTCCACAAACTTTTCTATATTTTAACATTTTTTGTACCTGTTGTGTGATGTACGTTTGTGTCTGTGTGTGTGTGTGTGTGCGCACATGTGTTTGTGTGTGTGCGCGCACACGTGCATGTGAGGTATTGACAGTAATATTACATACAGTCATAGAGATGTACAGCATAGAAACAGACCCTTCGGTCCAACCCGTCCATGCCAACCAGATATCCCAACCAAATCTAGTCCCACCTGCCAGCACCCAGCCCATATCCCTCCAGCCCATATCCCTCCAAACCCTTCCTATTCATACACCCATCCAAATGCCTTTTAAAATGTTGCAATTGTACCAGCCTCCACCACATCCTCTGGCAGCTCATTCCATACACGTACCACCCTCTGCCTGAAAAGGTTGCTCCTTAGGTTTCTTTTATATCTTTCCCCTCTCATCCTAAACACATGCCCTCTAGTTCTGGACTCCCCAACCCCAGGAAAATGACTTTGTCTATTTATCCTATCCATGCTCCTCATAATTTTATAAACCTCAATAAGGTCACCCCTCAGCCTCTGACACTCCAGGGAAGAAAGCCCCAGCCTGTTCAGCCTCTCCCTATAGCTCAAATCCTCCAACCCTGACAACATCCTTGTAAATCTTTTCTGAACCCTTTCAAGTTTCACAACATCTTTCTGATAGGAAGGAGACCAGAATTGCACGCAATATTCCAACACTGGCCTAACCAATGTCCTGTACAGCCACAACATGACCTCCCAACTCCTGTACTTAATACTCTGACCATGTTACAGGTCCTTTTAAACAATTTCTCTAGCAATGCATAGCTTAAATAGGCCCACTTAAGTCACAATTTGCACTGGATCTGTTATTCCATGCTCATTCAGCTCCTGTACTCAGTACTCTGACCAATAAAGGAAAGCATACCAAATGCCTTCTTCACTATCTTATCTACCTGCGACTCCACTTGTTGTTAATTTATGGGGTTAATATTGCGTTATACAAGTCTTGTGTTATACAACCATGAGAAACCGCGTTCAGAATGCTATGCATATTTCTCAGGACCTCCACAATGAATGAGGAAGACCTCCACCCCAACGACAAGCCCAGTGTACTGGCTTTTTTTAACTGAACACTGCAAATCAGAGATCAGTTGTTGCATACATACTCTATTCCTAAAATTTTGCATGTCAGTAATAACAGTAATAAATAAGTGAATTCTAAGTATTATGTGTAAACAATATTTGAATACAAAATACTCAAACTCAACAATAAATTACGACAATTAATGGGCTTTAAATATTTTTGTGGCTGCAAGTTCTCAAGAAACTGTAAAAAGGATTAAAATTGAGACTTTCAAATCAGAAATTTTGCCCTGTCTATTTAATTTTGATATTTAATTTATCTCTTATTTAGCTCTGTTGTAATATGGTGAACTATGCTCAACTGAAGTATGTAAGGAGAGAGAAAATAAGTTTTGTGGGTAAACTTGCAAGGAATATGAAAATGGACAGCAAGAGTTTCTTTAAATACCTAAAAAGGAAGAAAGAAGCCAAATTGAACATGGGTACCTTCAGGAATGAGGCTAGGGAAATTATTAAGGGAAACCAGAAAATTTCAGAGGAGTCGAATAACTGTTTTGCATCAGTCGACACAAATAGCATTCCAAAAGTAATAAACATTCAAGTGAAAAATGAAGGAGAGGAAATAATTACAATAACTACTACTAGGTAAAATATTAGGGAAACTAATTGGACTAAAGACCTGATGGAATTTATCTTAGGATATTAAGGAAGTAGCTACAGATTTGGTGGATGTACTGGTGGTAATCTTCTAGGAATCCTTAGATTCCGGTAAAGTCCCAGAGAATTGGAAAATTGACAATGTCAGACCTTTATTTAGAAAGAGAAGAAGGCAAAAGTCAATTAACTGTTAGCTAGCTTACTGCCTGTTATTGGAAAAATGTTAGAGTCTATTATAAAGTATGTAAAAGTGGATCATCTAGAATGCATAATATAATTAAACAGTGTCAGTATGGCTTTGTGAAGGGGAAATCATGCCTCACAGTTTACTAGAATTTTTGACGAAGTTATAAACAAGATAGATAAAGGGAAAACTGCAGATGTAATATGTTTGGACTTTCAAAAGGCATTTGATGAGGTGCCACACATTAGGCTACTCAATAAAATGAAAGCCCATGATGATGGATAGAGGATTGGCTAACTAATAGAAGACAGAGAGTTGGGATAAGTGGGGCATTTTCAGGATGGCAACCTGTAACTAGTGGTGTGCCATATGATTCAGTGCTGGTGCCACAATTATTTTCAATATATATTAATGACTTGGATGAGAAAATACTTTAGCCAAGTTTGCAGATTACACAAAACTAGGTGAGAAAGCAAGTATATCTAAACCGCAGAATCTGCAGAGTGATATAGACAGATATGAATGGGCAAAAACTTGACAGATGCAGTTCAATGTGGGGAAATGTGAGGTGATGCATTGTGGCAGGAAGACAGGAATTGAAATCTATTTAATTGGTTGAAAACAATGCAGAGAGGTACAGAATAATGGAATTTGAGATCCCCATTCAGGAATCACAAAAAGCTAGCAGCCAAGTTCAGCAGAAAATAGGGAAGCCAAATGGAATGCTGGCTTTTAATTTCAAAGGGAATGGAATGTATAAGTAAGAAGGTTTTGCTAAACTATGCAAGACACCAGTCACACAATGGCTGGAATACTGTGAACAGTTTAGGTCTTCAGTTATGGAAAGGTATACTGGCATTTGAGGCAGCCTGGAGAATGGTTCCCTTGGCTGATAACAGTTATGGAGGGACTGTCGTATGAGGAAAGGTTGGGTAGATTGGGCCTGTATTTGTTGGAATATAGAAGAAAGAGGCCTTATTGAATGACAGTAAATTTTTAGAGGACTTCATAGGGTAGATGCAGTTACCCCTCATGGGAGAGTCTAGGACCAGAGGGAACAATCACATTTAAGACAGAAAGGAGGAGGAATTTCTTCCCTTGGGGTTGTGAATCTAAAGAAGTGTTTACCACAGAGGGCTTTTGATGTTGAGTCATTAAGTTTATTCAAGGCTGAGATTTTTAATCTATAAAGGAATCAAACGTTATGAGGAAAAGGCAGAAAAGTAGGGTTGAAGATTATTACATCAGCCATGATCACATTAAATGGTGGAGCAGGGTCAATGGGCTGACTGGCCTACTATTGCTCCTTCATCTTACGGTCTAATCTGATCATATTCAAAAGTCAATTACACTCTTGGTTTCAGAGTCATGATGAATTGTAGAAAAGATACAATAAATTTACCGTCTTACCCTTCTCATTATGAAAATGCAGTTTCCACTGCTTCAAATAGTTTGAATAGGGCTAGCATCAGAAAGGAGTTAACAAGGGTAAATGTTCAGTGTTGCTTTGTTAGTGATCATGTTGACTAGTTATAATTTATAACATTATTTTGGTCAAGCTCCAAAATCTCTGAAATGTTTGTCATTTATTATAAGGTGGATTATGGACTGTGGCCTGAATCTTTTACAAAAATACATTAATGACTGATTGATTAATCACTAATCCATTAAAGCATCAAAGGCCTTACCCAGGGTGATCATCAGCTATGCGTTTGAACTCCTTGTTCCAATCTGGCCTGCCGTAAAAAGTCTTCTGTTTCAGCCCGGTGATAACATCTTTGTTTTCTTCATAATGCAAGGCAATATGAGCAGCCTGCAGAAAAACAAGTCTCAGTCTATCATCAATTGGCTACAAGTCTACAGTATTACAAATTGCACATAAAACCTTTTCTTAACCCCTTAATTGGGTTTCTCAGAAAGAGATTTCAAGACCTATTGGGGTTGTGTGCTGGAAATCAAATCCCATTATTCTCAGAGTCATCACTGTGAGTATCTGATGAAACCAGATATTTTGTTGAATTGCCCAATTCAGTTTAAAAATATTCACACATTTTTCATAAACAATGAATCAACTTAATCCTTTAATTACAACAATGGCAAGACAGATATGGATTCCACAACTTCAACTCTACCATTTGCTTAAAATTCCAATACAGAAACCAATTTACTCAGAAAGAGACAGGACACAAGTATTATAAGTGGGGAAGGAAGGAAAGTCAGGTATGTGCCGTTTCAACACTAATTTGGACGAAAAAGGTCAATGAGTTTTCTTTCAGTTCATCCTGATTCCTTTTGACTCTGAGGTCACAATAGTTTGATTTGATTTATTTATTGTTGCATGAATTCCATTATAAAATACAGTGAAAAGCGTTGTATAGTGTCACCTCTCTCCAATAACAGAAAAATAAACCAAAATATAGAATATAAAGGAAAGAGAATAAAGAAACAAAGGAATTGTTCAACTATACAGTCCTTCTTATTACGTGCTCCACTACGGGCCTGATACGAGTCCTTTTGCCATGCTGACGTTGCTGGAACGAATGTCTCTACTCTTCGGTGCCCTTTCGCTTCCGCCAATGCCTTCAGAACTAGGAGTCATCACTGGATATTGCCAACGCAGACACCACTAATACTGCCAGGTACTGCATTGGCCCAAACTTCCCACCACTGCTGCAATGAGTTTGCTTCAGGCCCAATTCGCTGATGCAACGGCTGCCAATCCCACAGGGTCTCGTATTGTGCCCAAACACACCTTCACCATCGCCTCTATGAATCTGTGCTGGACACAGACGCTGCCGGGAACACAAACTCACCTCTGCCACGGCACGCATGAATTGGCTCAAGGGCCGCCCTTGAATCTGTCAGGAACCCAAACTCAACTTCAACGCCGCTATCAGGAGTTCAAACTGAGCCCACTTGCCGACGGTCATGAGTCCACGATGGGCATGTTGATTCAGTGTCTTTTATTCACTGGTTGAAAATTCACCCTTTCAGTCTGACTTTTTTTTGCCTTTTCCATTCAATGAGAGAATTTGCAATGAATGCAGCTTAAGGTAAATGGTAAATGAGAATTGGCAGTTTTGTTACTTTTCTGCAAAATAGCTATTACGCAGTCAAATAGCTATTACAAAGCTGAGCCTACAACTGTACAATTGAAAACAAAACGGAAGGACTGTCTCAGAGCAAAACTACTTAGTGTGCACACGCCATGAATAAGGCATCATAATAGATGAAACTCACAATGAGTTCCAGTCACTTGTTCTTAAAGCTACAACACCTTCTTCTGCAGTTTCCCTACTGATGCACTGGATTCCACCATCAATACAGATGGGGATTTTTGTGGAGCCTCTTCCTTGGATAAGTTGTGTAACTTGCATGGTAATCCATGGTTGGATTTGGTTGGATTGTAGAGTTTTGATCTGATACACTGTGGGATCGCTGATTTCCATTTATTGCATTCATCTATAGGTTAGTATGCATTCAGTCCTATGTTCCTGTTCCATTTGGTCGGCACCTCATTTTTAAATATGCCTGGCATGCTCTCCTGACTCCTCATTGTATTATGATGATATTGTACTGAATTAAGTGGCAGCAAAGGACATTATAGAATCACAGTACTGTCAAATTTAGATTCAGGCCAGTAATCTGGTACATATTGAATTTCCAATCCCAGGAACATTATCATGAGAAAGTTTCATTGAAAGCCAAATAATTTTCACATGGAGAGAAACATTGTCACATTCATTTTAATCAGCTCTAATGCATTGTAGAACAGTTGTGTGTACAATAACACTGGTAGACGTCTGGGAAAATTTAACCATTGATAGTCTAAACTGGTGATATGACAAAATAGACAGCAAACCATGGAGAGATATATCTTCAAAAGGTTTATCAGAAGGTTTGTACCAATTATATTAAGTTCAACTCGATAAATGGTACAGCAATATATCAAAAATGTATGCCTGCGCTGATCCATGATGCATCTTTGTCAAAGGTTTTAAACCACATTAATATGGCATGTGCTTCCAAGATAAAATCAGAAAATAAGAAGCATATTCTAATTTACAAAATATCTCAACCAGACAATTAAACTCTAGATGTCTCAAAAGACTGTTTACTTACCAGATGTAAGTAAACAGAAAAAAACTGCAGATGCTGTAAATCAGAAACGAAAACAGAAATTGCTGTAAAAGCTCAGCAGGTCTGGCAGCATCTGCGGAGAGAAAACAGAGTTAGCATTTCGAGTCGAGTAACTCCTTCTCCAAGAAAGAGTCACTCAACTCGAAATGCTAACTCTAATGCTGCCAGACCTGTTAAGCTTCTACAGAAATTTCTGTTTTTGTTCACTTATCAGTTAAGGTTCAAATCAAAGGAACACAGCTCCACCTAATCAGCATAAAGCTCATTGCATTATATAATAATCCTGTCCTTTCCAATGCTGGCATTGAATTTCACAGAAAATAAGAGCAGGAAGAGGCATTCAGAACTTTGAGCCTGCTCTCCCATTCAATATGATCAGGGCTGATCATCCAACTCAGTAACCTGTTCCAGCTTTCTTCCTGTAGTGTTTGAACTCTTTAGCCTTAAGGACAATATCTAACACCCACTTGAAAACACTCAATGCTTTGACCTCAACTGTCTCCCATGACAGAGAAGTCCACAGGCTCACCACTGTCTTGGTAAAGACATTTCTCTTCATCTCAGTCATTAGACTTTCACCTCAGGTTCTGGACTCCCTGCTCATGGGGAGCATCCTTCCTGCATTTATCCTTCCTAATCCTGTTAGGATTGTATTGACTTATGTGCGTTCTCCCCAGCCCCACCCTCTTGTTCTTTTAAACTCCAGTGGAAGATCTAATCTCTCTTCATCCTTCAGTTCTGCCATCCCAGGAATCATCTGGTAAATCTTTGTTACACTGCCTCCATGGCCACAGCATCCTTCCTCAGGTAAGGAGAATAAAACAGCACACAAAACTCCTTGGTCTCACCAAGGCCTGCAGCAAGACATTCCAGATCCTGTACTCAAATCCTCTCATTATAAATGCCAACATATCATTTGCCTTCTTTACCATCTGCTTCACCTGCATTCTTACTTTCAGTGACTAGTGTACAAAGACATTCATGTCCTCCCATTGGATTCCTTGTTGAGTTTTCCCATTTAGCTTGTTTGGTGGGTTTAGTAAAATGGGATATTGAATATTGATGCAGTGAGTTTGGGCTGATAACAAGCATTTTACAAGTAATAATCACCACCAATTGACAACTTGTTGTTGTTGCCTTGTGAAAATCTCACTCCAAAGCTTGTGAAAAGCTCAAAAAATGCCACAAGTTGCTTCCAACATGAGATTGGCCTCATCAAGTTTATCATCCATTCTACCACACATCTTGCCATTGACCATGTTGCTCAGGTTTTATCCCTATACTTTTCACCAAAAAAAAAACACATTTCAATCTTAACATTCTATATTTTATTCTATGTTCTATGTAACCTCAACCAGCAGAGAACACCAATGACAGTGATAATTGAAAGTCTAATCAACAAGGAGAAGACTTTACAGGTCTCAGGTGAGAATGTAACTTCTTCAGCAACCATGCACAGAAACATAGAGAAGGAATAGGCATGCTCTCAGCTCACATTGCAATCTCCAACTGATAACTTCTCATTGCTTTGCTTACCAAAAAACTACTGCCTTAAAGATATTCAAAGCTACCACTTTTACTGCTTTTTCAGAAGAAAGCTAGGAAATTGCTTGAAAATTGAAATTACAAGAGGGTGGAATAGCTTTCTATGAATTGTTACAAGCAAATTCAGGATGGTTCGAGTATTTCAAGACAAATGCAAGTTTACATGATCTGAGATTTATTACTGAGGTAGCAAGTGCTAATCTAAGAGCTGCAGATGCATATCCTGTAACTTTAAAGGCTACATTGAGGAGAGAAGTTAGTTATTCTGTTTTATATTAATTGTGTGGGGGACATATGGCTGACACCCCAGACTGCCACCAAAATAGGTCCCCTGAGAGCCACCAGATGTACAACAAGCCTGCCCTACAGCTGTAAAGTGTTGAAGGTGGGCAAAATTATTACAGGGCTGGATATTGTATGCCACAGTAAATGTGGCACCCACCTTTCATCTGTAAGGTAGGGTGAGTCTGGGAGTTGGTGGGAAGATAATGGGCTGGACACTTGTCTTATTTCATATGCTCAGCTGTACAAAATGCACCTAAAGGGATATATAATATCCAGTCCATGGTAAATTGCAGCACCGGGATGTGCTATGACTTGGATAAATCCATTTAATGTTACAGGATACTCAAGAGGGTAAGGCAGAAATTTTGCAAGCAATCTAGGATGGACCCATTTTAAAGAAACGTCAATGATGAAATTCAAGCACAATGGACCCTTCAAAATGCCCTGCTCCATCACCTCTCTCTCTATTAACTGTCCCTCCATAAGCCCTCCCTCCATTAGCTCATTCAGTTGCAGCTATCAAATCAGTTATCTTCCACAGGCTCACTCAACAAATCTTCAATCTCCAACAAACTACAGTATTTTAAATGCCGAAATAAAGATTTTCATCACATTTTGATACTTATTCGTGATTAATTAATACATTAAATATATAAAAATGATTTTTTTCATCTAAAACTTGAAGGTCTGGAACATAAATCTATCTTTATTACATGCTTTCTGTGGGAAAGTGATTATTATTTGGTGTGTTTTTGTTTAGCTCACCATTTTCAGGAATACATTAGGAGTGTATATGCAAATTTTATTCTTTAACATGCAACATAAGTAAAAAAATGTCCAGAGTAAAGCAATAAATTCTCACTCACCTGGTATTCATCCCAGGCAGTGAGG
Organism: Chiloscyllium plagiosum; assembly: GCF_004010195.1. Classification (NCBI taxonomy): domain Eukaryota; kingdom Metazoa; phylum Chordata; class Chondrichthyes; order Orectolobiformes; family Hemiscylliidae; genus Chiloscyllium; species Chiloscyllium plagiosum. Next base: position 66,716,958 of record NC_057718.1, read on the forward strand.
AAAATGTGATAACTCAGAAAGCGACTCCTTCCTCTCTCCATCAATTGTACTTCCAGAGATTGCAAGAGATCTGCAAACCATTCAAAAGAATGGGTATCCCGGCATATCCAATAGAAGTAAACCTTTACATGTAAACAAAAATGTTTCAGAAATTCCATCACATTCATGAAAACATACAAGTTGAAAAAAAGTTAAAATGACAATGGAAATAAAATTTGGTGAGGAATGGTATCATCATTTTTTGGGCAATTAAGGAAAAGCAGTAAGCCAAAGGGATTCTTTAATACACATGAGGAAACAAAACAACTATTGTGACTTTTCAAACTTAATTTTTCTTTCACATTTTGTTGTATTTTCTCTCGGTCCACATCCAAGATTTTACAATTTCCTAAACAAAGCTAAAGTGAATGCATTAAGTTTTCCTCTATTAATTGATGTACCTACCTAATCCATCTTGTTCCTTATGTAGCAGCACCTGGTCTAACACTGCAACATATTTTAAAATTGGTAAAGCTCATATTGCACTTGCAAAAGATTTCTCTATGCAATGTGTTTCTAAAGGAATTAATCAACATAGTTTCCTTTTAGAATCTGATCATTGTGTAGCATCTGTGGGAAAGCCAATATTTATTCTTAAAAGGTAACAGTGAACCTCTCCACTCCAATGTGGTACAGGTACATCCACAGGGCTGTTGGTTAGAGAGTTCTGAGGTTTTTATCTCCAAGTTAGAATAGGGTGTAACATGGAAAAGTTGGAGATGGTCACGTTTCCTTAAATTTCGTCTCTTTGACCTTGATGATCAAAATTGTATTTTTGGGAGGTGGTGTTTTTGAAGAAATTAGTTTTGTAGTGCAGCTTGGAGGTAGTGTATATATATCATAGTTACGGTTCACTGGTGATGAAGGGCATGAATGTTTAAGGTGTTGGTTTAGGTGTGAAATAATTGAGCTACTTTATTGTCGGAAATTCACTCAATAGGCTAGTGGACAATATTCCTTCATATTCCTGACTTATGCCTTGTGCATGGTGAAAAGCTTCAGGGGAGCCATAAACTGAGGTGCTAGCTGGAAAGTGTGCAAGTTTTGACCATACTATTTACAATTAAATTTCTGTCAACAGTGACCACTAGAGTGTTGATGTAGAAGAGTCAGTGATGATAATTGCACTGAATGTCAAGGGCAGGTAGTTACATGGTCAATTAGGAGATTTTGCATATCTTTTTCATGACTGCTATTTATCATTTACCAGCTTGAGCCAAATTATTGCCAAGGTGTTGTGCATGAAGGCAGGAGCTACTCCATGACTGAGGAGTTGCAGATGGAACTTATCATAAAATTACCTTCAAATGTCCTCATATCTGATCTTATAAAGATTGAAACACATTGATGAAATAGCTCATGCTGCCTGGGCCTAGCACATTATCTTGAAAACCATCCGCAGCAAAGTCCTGGGTCTGAGATGATTAACATTCAGTAATCACACCATTTTTTGTATTCAGTATGATTCCTGATAATGAAAAGGTTTCCTCCTGATTCTAATTTAATTTCAAATTGACAAAGAAGCTTTTATGGCCCATACTGTCAAACACAGCCTTGATGTAAAAGTCATCACACTCCTCTCAATTCTGACATTTTATCCATGGTTGGACCAAGTCTGTATTGAAGTGTGGAACTAAGTGATCCTAGAAGCAACCAAAGTGTGTATCATCAGTAAGCATAGTGAGTGAGTGCCACTTGATTGAAGTCTTTGTAACATCTTGAGAATAGACTGATGGGGTAGTAATGGGCCAGATTAAAAATAGGTAGAGTTTTCAACCACATAGAGTGGTTGTGAAAACAGACTGTTTCAGGGACCAAGACTATTACCAGGACTCTGGTACAAATAATATCTCACTAATAACCATTGCTCAGGCTGTAATTCAAATTAACAATCAGACTTTGACATTTTCTTAAAACTGTAAAAGGAAGTTCGAGAAAATTAAGATACCTTGGTAATGAAAACACGTGCTGCATTTTGCCAATCATGTAAATGACCCAATATTGGCCAGGAAGAGTACATCCCCTCAATTTTACAAACAAGTTAATTAAATGGCTCCGCCAAGGTTGCTGAACTGTTTAGTATGGGTGTTGACTAGGAATAGCGAGGTAACAAATATTGATGGCCGTAGTTTATAGGACCCAAGAGTAATTAAATCATTATACAGAGCCTTAAACAAGAACTGATTGGAGTTTGTAACAAAACAATGTAAAAATTGTACAGACTTCTAACGCTTACTGACTGGACTTATCAAAATGATAAAAATGATCTGGAAGATGAATTTGTAGAATACTCTTGTAATCATTTTCTGGTGAAATATGTTTTAGAACCATTAGGATAAATCTAATTTAGATTTAACGGCTCAAAATCTCCAACAATGACAGACCTGCCCTTCCACTTACCTGAATATATTTAAAAAGGTCAAACTTTTGATGCAGTGTCCAGAAGTCCTTCAGCACAAGGTTCCATGAGAAAAACAGCAGTGCAGAAGACGTATTCTCTTTTTTGGCAGTAACTGATAATTTAAAGGTCCAGTCTTTTCATGAATGATTTGGTGAAACGATAATTGGATAATAAATGGGTGACTGACTGAATAAATAGATGGATGAGGTGGTTGCTGGATGTGTGGGTAGGTGGATGAGTGGGAACATCTACCATTGTATATGTGGCTTAGATGATCCAGAGACTGAAAGATGTGGGCCAGTATTGTGCAATGAGGTAGAGTTAATTAGTAATCTCATAACATACCACCACTGGGAAATAGTCATCTAAATCGAGTTGAATTCCATATGAATTTTCAAAGTGACATACTCCAATACTACAAACAAAACTCTTATATTTAAAACCAATTCCATAAGCTTGAGGGGAGAGCTGGCTAAGGTTGATTGAATAAATAAACTAAAGGGTATAGTTGTAAGTGAACAATGAAAAACACTAAGTAACAGTTCAGAACGTTAAAGAAAAATACACTCTATTCAAAAAAAGGACCTCAGAAAAAAATGTTTCCTTGGTTTACTAAGGAATTTAACATAGCATTAGATTAAGAGTAGAGGTTTATAATGTTACAAGGAATAGTAGTAAGCCTGAGAATTTAGAATATTTCAGAATCAGCAAAGGGCCTCAAAAAAGTTGATAAAATGAACATAGAATGAGAGTAACCCAGCCAGGAAGATAGATTAGATTATAATAGCTTTTACAAAACATAAAACAGTTTTAAAGAGTGAGAGGTGACCTCATTGAAATCTACAAGATTCTGAAGGGACTTGACAGGGTAGACACCAGAAAAAGGGCCACACTTTGACAACATCCTAGGGGATGCCACTGGCCAGAAACTGAACTAGACCGGCCTATAAATACAGTGGCACAAGAGCAGATCAGAGGCTAGGAATCCTGCAGCAATTCTGGTCTCCTTACTTGAGAAAAAATAAACTGGCACTGGACAGGGTGCAGAGGAGTTTTACCAGGTTGATGCTAGAGTTGAAAGAGTTGGCTTATGAGGACAGATTGACTAGAGCGGTACTATACTCATTGGAACTTAGAACAATAAGGGGGGAATCTTACAGAAACATATAAAATTATGAAAGGAATAGATAAGACAGAAGCAGGGAGGTTGTTTCCACTGGTAGGTGGAACTAGAACTAGGGGGAATAGCCTCAAAATAAGGGGGAGCAGATTAAGGACTGAGTTGAGGAGTAACTTATTCTTCAAAAGGATTCTGAATCTGTGGAATTCCCTGCTCCAATGAAACAGTTGAGGCTACCTCATTGAATGTTTTTAAGGGAAAGATAGATTCTTGAATAGTAAAGAAATTAAAGGTTATGGTGAGTGGGCAGGTAAGTGGAGCTGAGTCCACAAAAAGATCAGCCATGATCTTGTGGAATGGCTGAGTAGGCTGTCCAGGCCAGATGGCCTACTCCTGATCCTACTTCTTATGTTCTTATGTTAACTCATCTCTTCGCTCCTCAAAGCATCCCTTGTTAAATGTCTTATTATGTCTTAGTTTGTGTAATATCCTTTGTTCATTTTCAGGATAAAATAATACAATGACTTACATTACCTACCCTTTCTACTTTCATTGTTGTTGCTGGTTGATTGTATTTATACCAAATAGATTTCAATACAGAAGCAAAGGGGGTCACTCCAATTCCTGTAGCAATCAACACACTAACTTCATAATAGAATACGTCTATACAGGCAGTTCCAAAAGGACCATCAACTGCAACTCTGTAACACATAGGAAAATGTGCACTATGGCTTAAAGTGAACAGACATGTAACTACATAAGGCACCCAATATTCATCATTACTAACAAAGTCACTTCACAGTTACAGTTTTGCAATTTTCAGTTACTTTAACCAGTGTGAGGTTTACAGGATAATAATATTGAAATATTATTATGTACCCCTAGTCATAATGTTTACACAAGATATGCAGGGAGGGGTATGTAGCATTTGCCATTTTTAATCTTTCTTCCTGATTGCCTTGATATGATTCCATCTGTGCTCAAAACTTTATCCTCCATGTCTTAGTGTTAATAAGCTACTTCATCATGGAGAGCATCACAGTTCAACCTAAACATTTATATACCTGATATTAAACCAATACAGTTTTCAATAAAGTCATAGAGTCATACAGCACGGAAACAGACCCTTCGGTCCAACCCATCCGAGCAGATCACACTGACCTAGCCCCATATGCCAGCATTTGGCCCATATCCCTCTAAATCCTTCCTATTCATAAAGCCATCCAGATGCCTTTTATAGAGACATATCAGTAACAAAAAATTAAAGGATTGAATCATAACAAAGGTCCCTAAATTTGACTCCCAAATCTGATACTAACCCCTAAATTTAAATTTTGTAATTCAGGGCTGGTGGTGTTGTAAAAAGGTACTACATCATTATTGATTATAGAAGATAACTACATTGTCAACTGTCAAACTGTTTTCAAGAACAGTTACAAACATAGGGTTACTATAGGTTTACCAGTAAAAACTTACAGGTGATCAGAACATCAAAGATCATCACCTGGAGGAATTCACTCTGCTCCAGGAACATTGAGACCAATTGTAGTCCTCCAATTGTTATCATAGCTATGATTACTTAATTCAGCATGCATCAGTAATTAAATCAGGGACTTCATAACAAACCATATTGCTATATCAGGCAGCACTGAGACTGCAGAACAGTATTGTATCTGGTTTATTTATCAGGGTCAAACAGGCAACACATATTGTATGATAAGAACACAAAGAATTGTAATGGACCATTTGGCCCATCAAACCTGCCTTGCTCTTCAGTAAGATCATTGGTGATTGCCTCAGGCCTCAATTTCTGTTTTATACGTCATAAATCTCAACCCCAGATAGTTCAAAAATCTACCCACCTCCTCTTTAAATATTTTCAGAGATTAACTCCACAAAACTCTTTGGAGTAGGGAATTCCAGACATTCACTGCTCTCAGGGAAGTAATGCCTTTACATCTCAGTTTTTAATGAGTGTCCTCTAATTCTGTAACTAATTCCCCTAATTTGAGGATTCCCCACTTTTGAAGAATCTTTGTAACATCTACCTTGTCCACCCCTCAGAATTGTTTATATTTCAATGAGGTCACCTCTCATTTTCTGAACTCTAAAGAAACAAGGCCTAACCTATTTACCCATTTTAGATCAGTGAAACCCTTCATCCCGGAAAAAGCCTAGTGATTTTTTTTGATCTGCCTCCTTATACCTTTCTTAAATCCAGGAACCCAATCTGTACACAATATTCCAGGGGTGGCCTCCACAACACCATAAATGGTTATAACAAGACTTCCCTGTTTTTATTCCCCCAGCAATGAAGGCCAAAATTCTTTTTTGCCTCCTTAATTAATTGTGGCACCTGCATACTAACTTTTTATGTGTTATGTACATGAACATCCAGATCCCTTTGTGCTGCACTTAAATAAAAGCAAAATACTGCATACTCTGGAAATGTAAAGCAAACTCATTAAACTCATCATGTCTGGCGGCAACTGCAAAGAGAGTAAGATAAGATTAAATCTTCTGAATCGAATAATAGTTCTAAAGAAGTCATATCAGATTCAAAATATTAACTCTGTTGCAAGGTTTGTGAAGGTTTGTAGCTCAGGTTGAGGTTTAGGGTGTAGGTTTGCTCGCTGAGTTGTAGGTTTGATATCCAGACGTTTCATTACCTGGCTAGGTAACATTATCAGTGGCGGCCTCCAAGTGAAGCGAAGCTGTTGTCTCCTCCTTTCTATTTATATCTTTCTCCTGAATGGAGTTCCTGGGGTTTGTGGCAATGTCATTTCCTGATCGTTTTTCTGAGGGGTTGATAGATGGCATCTAGTTCTATGTGTTTGTTTATGGCATTGTGGTTGGAGTGCCAGGCCTCTAGGAATTCTCTGGCATGTCTTTGCTTAGCCTGTCCCAGGATAGATGTATTGTCCCAGTCGAAATGGTGGGTTTTTTTCATCCGTGTGTACGGC
>NC_057718.1:66724154-66745631 GCF_004010195.1 Chiloscyllium plagiosum
TCGGAGGCTGAGGGGTGACCTTATAGAGGTTTACAAAATTATGAGGGGCATGGATAGGATAAATAGACAAAGTCTTTTCCCTGGGGTGGGGAAGTCCAGAACTAGAGGGCATAGGTTTAGAGTGAGAGGGGAAAGATATAAAAGAGACCTAAGGGGCAACGTTTTCATGCAGAGGGTGGTACGTGTATGGAATGAGCTGCCAGAGGATGTGGTGAAGGCTGGTAAAATTGCAACATTTAAGAGGCATTTGGATGTGTATATGAATTGGAAGGGTTTGGAGGGATATGGGCCGGGTGCTGGCAGGTGGGATTAGGTTGGGTTGGGATATCTGGTCGGCATGGACGGGTTGGACCGAAGGGTTTGTTTCCATGCGGTACATCTCTATGACGCTATAAGAGGCATGGATGGGGTGAATGCACTGAGTCTTTTTCCCAGAGTTGGAGAATCAAGGACTAGAGGACATCAGTTTAAGGTTAGAGGGGAAAGAATAAAAGGGAACCTGAGGGGCAACTGTTTTATACAGGGTGGCATGCATATGGAATAAGCTGTCAACAGAAGTGGTTGAGGCAGGTACATTAACAACATTTAAAAGGCATTTGGACAAATACATGGATAGGAAAGGATTTGAAGGATATGGGCCAAGTGCAGGGAAATGGGGTTAGCCTGGACAGCCATTTTGGTTGGCATGGACCAGTTTGGGCCAAAGGGCCTGTCTCTGTGCTGTAAGACTCTATGACTCTAGAATACAAAATGTTGCTTGACTGTCCCATGGATTGAAGCATTAGGCACAAAGATAAGCCGTTTGAATTATGAAATGGCTAACTTTGCGCTGGTTAAGATTAAAGTGAACCATGGGAAATTTGCAACTACAATAAATTGGATATAAATATTCAATTCTTTGCAGCATGGTCCCATCAAAGAAGACTCAGTCAAAGATGTCTTGCCTTGGAAATGTATCCCATTATACAACTCTAAAAGTGAAAATCACCATTGTCCCAGAAGACCACAGGCTTCTCTCCAATTGGAGAGACTTGACTGATTACAAGTTGATCCTGAAGGTGACCACTCTGCAGATGATGGACGAGGTTGAGAAGGCAAGATCCTCATAGTGACTTCAAGCAGTATAGGAATATGTGGCTAACAGAAGATAGAGCACTGAATACATGAAATCGTATTATGATGAATTGTACTAGCAGATAAATTCCACGATTGGTATGGAATTTTCCTTCCTTCTGCATTAAATTGAATTTCTTAGAACTAAGATTTGCTGTCTTTCTGAAATATCAAATCAAAGGTAGTAAGGTTAATTGAATAAACTTTCTTAAAAGCTTGCAGATCTTCTGATAAGATGTACATGTGATATACACTTTTGATCTTATTTTACTTATATTTATCCCATAATAACTAAGCTGAATTACGATTTTGGTGTGCTGAAAGGGCTGCATTGGGTTAGTCTGAACATACTCTCCAATTTCTCATGCGCGACTGAAATTTAAAATGCGCTAAAACCCCCAATACTAAAGATTATAAAAAACTTTTGACCAATGTGGAACTGAACTATACAAGGTTCATCCCTGTGTAAAAAGGAGAAAGTGAGGACTGCAGATGCTGGAGATCAGATCTGAAAAATGTGTTGCTAGAAAAGAGCAGCAGGTCAGGCAGCATCAAAGGAGCAGGAGAATCGACTTTTTGGGCATAGGTCTGGAGGTCTTTGCTTTAATTTCTCCTCTGAACTGATATTGTCTCTAGTGAGGGAAACATCAGTTGAATTTGCTGTCACAACTGCACCAGCACATCTGGATATACAAGGAGCTAAATCGTTACCACTCATGACCCTCAGCTAATGATTTGCACATGAAAGTGCACTTGTAGGTAAATTACATGAAGGGCAGAGGCGATGCTTCTATTGTCTAAATAGCCTGGTTGCATTTACAGTTTAGGAACCTTCAGGAAGAATGGAATTTGAATGAAATGAAACTGCAGAATTGTTAGCATTATTTTAAACAGAGGAAAGGGAAAGCAGCAGTTCCGCCAGTTTCTGATTTTTTTTTTGGTGCACACGGCTCGTTTGCATACTTAAACCTTCTACTTGCTGTATATCCAGAATATGAATATCCATAACAGAAACAAAGTACGAACACTTTCATTATTCAATGATATAAAACTAGCAAGATATGTATGTATCAGTCTCAAATTATAAACCTTGGCATCTTCCATGCTTCCCGAAATCCCCTTAAATGAGCTCCACAGGCCTCATAGAGAGCACTTGTCCAGTCTCCCATGGCTCTCATATGAATGCTAAAGTGGTCTTCTTCAGAGGCAGAAGTTAATGTGAATGGATGCCATTCATATCGAGATATTGAAGGACAGTGCAGGAAGATGTACTGACCAGCTTTCATTTTAAAGCCTTGTTTTTTCATTTGAAGCTCAAGTACCCTGGAGGGATGTACAATCACCTGTCCGTCAAAAGAAAGGTTCTTAATATAAGTAGTCTTGTAAGGTATTGTACATAGTTCTTATATTTACAGTAAAGTCAAAATTTCATCAGTTCTTAGGAGATATTGCTGAATCTGAACTTGGGAAAAGTATAATGATAAATGCTCACTTTTAATTAAGTTAAACATTTAACCAAGTCTTTAAAACCCATGCTTAGTATAGCCATCATTACTTCCTGATTTACTTTATCTTCATTTTTTTCTCTTTAGTGACTTGTGCGATAGAGTCTCCCTGATCATCTATAATATTGATGTGCAAATTATTTGTTCACTGTTTTTATATTTATTATGCTGACTATAATACAGCTCTGCTTTATTCATCAGAGTATAAGGAAACACGACAAACTAAATGTTTAAATGTAAATGACCTTCCTGTGACATTTGATAGAACAGCAACAGGTTCATTGATTCAGAACTCAGAGGCCACATGCATCACTCATGGTACTACTTGACACCCAGTTAGATTGGGGTTTATCACTTCTTAATCTGGCTGATAGGTCAGATAAATTTTAAAAATGCATATAGCTGTTCACCAAAGAGGAAGGGAAATGCTAAACTGTCAGGTGAAATAATTTCTGAGCACAAAACAAGTAAGATATAGGTATGTAAAGAAATACTTCAGTCAGAGTAAGATGTTACCAAGTAGTTTTTACCTTTGTAATCACGACTTTTTGCAGAGATCTATAATATCGAATCAATCTTTCACAAATGTACAGAAAAACAGGACCCAAAACCCATTTCCAAGTCTGAAAAGAAAAAGTATAACAATTGTTGAAACAAGCTCAGTATAAATTGGCACTAGAGAGATTGCCTCACTGTTGGCTAATACATTAAAGTTGCTTCTGAGCTGTATTAATTTTTATAACTTTAATGAATAAGTAGTCATGCTATACAATTTACAATTGAAATGCAGGTATTGCTCCAAGCATTCGTGCAAAGGCAATTTGGAAGAGAAATAGAAATAGAGAGATAGAGAAAGAAACGGAATTCGTGATGGGAAAGAATTAGAATACAAATTTGAAATAGACAGAGATATATTGAGAATTATAGGAAGAGAAGAGAAACAGGAAAAATAAAGAAGAAAGATCAAACAGAAAAAGAGAACAAGTTATATTTGGAAATGGTTGCAAAAGTCCTCGAGAATTTATTCAATGAATGAAAGTGTAGGTATGTGAAATGACAAACATTCTCCACCTATGAAGTTATAAACAATAGTTTAATTGATTATAGACAAGAATAGTGAAATACTAAGTGGATATGCCATTGCACTGCTTTCATAGAAATACAGGAATTGCTCGAAGAAAAAAAGGACTACAATCAATCTAGATGATTTTCAAACATCCTGGTAGTTATTTAATAACATGATCATGGATTTGTTGACTAATCATAGGAGTTAGTCTCAATGCATTAATGAACATCAGACCCAGGCTTGAGACAAGGAAGGCCATGGTAGTGCAGAACTTTGAGAATCATAGTCATCTTCAATTATCATGTGATAATCAAATTTTCCATGTCATAGACTTCTTTCAGAAAACAACATTCTATATCATTTAAATTTGTGAGTGTTGAAATGGCTTTTCATCCTTAAAATATGATTGCTTTCTGACACCAACTGGAGTGATGATGATCAGGCTGACAGAAAAACTCATCTGAAATGCAGAAAAATTATTTAAAGATATACCTGCAGGAATGAGACAAATTTCTGGGCCTTTCAGGCTGAGTCAGAACCATGAACCACATTGTGACCAGGGTCCTCTAAGACATTAATTACCGTCACTAAATGGCTGCGGCAGGAAATGTTCATTTATAATGTGTCATAAAGGTCAAGCTTAATATTAGGTTCAATGGTACAGGCACTGCGAGGAAACAAAAATATCAGTTTTGGAAACTAGTGAAGGAATGTTGGATTTGCAGAGAATTTGAACTTACATGGTTGGATTTTCACCGTTCACATGAGTAGCTCAACTCAGGAAATTTCCTGGCTCAGCTTCCCTGTCTCAGGAAAATGTGCTCTAAGCAGGATGACATTTGGTCTGGGAAATGGGTGTAAGATGAAGTTGGGTGCCTTGTCTCCAGCTGCAGGTTGAAGGTAGCCATAGCACTTGCCACATGCATTGCCAAGCAGCAAAGCTAGTTATTTATAAAGTCTGCTTTGGTTCTCTGCAATGTTGTCCCAATTGTTTGACAACTGTGTTATTTAACCTCACAACTCCTTATACCCCACCACTCCCTATTCTACAGGCATGCTAAATCACGTCAACCCATTAAAGATCTGCGTCCCCTCAAGAGGAGCCTCTTGGTTCGAGATCGACAAATGTGGTCTATTCAAAAAGCAAGGTTCATTAGTTTATTGAACTAATGAACCTTGACGCAATTCTATTCAGCAACACAGAGATTGAAGTTTCTGTGTTCTGTGATGAAGTTGTTCAATTACATTTGAAAATTAGACATTATTTATATGTTTTTTAAGAAATAGTACAGCCTTAATTACAAGAAAGACCAATTACATATAATAAGGTGACATGATTTACAGCAAATTATTCCAATGATATTTCCTGGGAAAGGGTTCTTAATTACAAGAAAGGTCCAAACAACTGTAATAAGGTGACATGATTGAAGACAGGCTAATCCAATGGTATTCTATGCTAAAAGATACCTTATTTACGTAAATTATCATGCCATGTACTGGTTTAAGGTTTGTTGAAACGGTCAATTAATATGTCAGTATTCAGCTTTTGAAAACTCTATTGTCCTCTTATCTTTGAACTGCAACTTAATTCTGCAAATCAGCAGTATGGTTCACAGGCCATTTTATAGTATTCTTTTAAATCGAGAAACCATTTTGTTCTAATAAAAAATCTACATATTTTGTTGCCTAAATTCAAATTTTATATCCTCATTCCCCACTTTGGTCATTCTATGACCACACCATAAAGGCATGGATCAAATTAATCCAATTCAATGGCAGGAAAAGACTGCCATACTTCCTTTTCCTCCGAAGGGGAACCAAGGGCAGGCAATGATGTTTCCTCATCATGATTAGATTAGATTAGATTAGATTAGATTACTTACAGTGTGGAAACAGGCCCTTCGGCCCAACAAGTCCACACCGACCCGCCGAAGCGCAACCCACCCATACCCTTACATTTACCCCCTTTAACCTAACACTATGGGCAATTTAGCATGGCCAATTCACCTAACCCGCACATCTTTGTGACTGTGGGAGGAAACCGGAGCACCCGGAGGAAACCCACGCAGACACGGGGAGAATGTGCAAACTCCACACAGTCAGTCGCCTGAGTCGGGAATTGAACCCGGGTCTCTGGCGCTGTGAGGCAGCAGTGCTAACCATGTAGATTTAAATATCTAAATATGTAGATTTAAGTAAAGAAAAAGCATGTTCAGGTTGGAACCAATATTGTCAATAGAAGTTAATATCTTAGCAATAATATGCTTAACTATAGCAATACCAACAAAAAGACCAATTAAAACAATAGTACCATACAAAGACATATTAATTAATCAGTTGTACCATGAGCAAAACCCCAATCTTCACATCCCGCACTTTCATTCATTTGGTTGACAAAAGTGTGAATATTATCTATATGTCTAGTAATGTTATCAAAAAAAGCAGTGACCCTCATAATGCATTTTCCTTTAATTATAACGCAAAATCCACCTTTCTTCGCAAGTATGTAATCGGTTTTGTTGGGCAAATAGGCACAATTCAGAAAGCATTTCTAATTTCTATTAAGGTATCAGTTGTCTCATTTCCCAAAATTATGAGTCCACCAATGAGATAATTATGGTTTTGATGACTAATAAATCTTAAGGACTCTCCTAATGAAAGAACACTAAGAGCTGCATATGTCAATGAGTGTGTTTTACTTCTTGATATGGTCTTTGAATTCTTCCATTCTGCACAGAAGTCAGGAGAATCTGTATGTTTAAAAGGGGAATTATGATTTCATTGCCAGGTAATTGGAGAGGGAACAGAAGTTGGAAATAATGTTCCTACAGCTACGAAATGAGGACTACTTGCTGTATTCAGGACAAGGTAGTTAGCTGCCTTATTATAACTGAAAAAAATAATATCCTTTTAATCATAGTACAAAAAAAATTTAGGCACTCTAACATAAGCGCACCCCCATTCCTTATTCTTGTAGTAATTTGGATAGGATATTACGGATTTATTGAAGGAAGTCCATAAACAAGTAGCAGGTGGAGATAGGTAATAACTAAAAAAGATATTATGTCATGTAAATACTTTAGTACTATTCCATTACCCCATGTTAGGATTTGGAAGGATAAAACGGGTCAGGGAGTCTCTTACTGAAGTAAACGCATAACAAATTACTTCATCCTCTCCAAAAATTTTATTATGGGTTTCTAGAAACATCCCCCCTTTGTCTCTTTTACTATGTGATCTATCTGAAAGGGAATAAGGCTTATCAGGGATGCCCATAGTACAAATGTAATCAAATTGGCACATGACAGTTTTACATGGTAAATACTATTTTCTTGTTCTAAATGGTCTTTACCATGAACTGCGAATTTTTTATGCAGTTGACCACTGCAAAAGTCTTTCTTGGAAACATTCAGTCTTTTGGCACACAAGAACTGATCCACAGTCTCTGTTTGCTCAGGATCGCACAGGCAAACTGTCCCTTCTTATGCACCAATGCTGGCAATGGCAAGTCCACACAGCAGGTCAAGTTCGACCTTTATCATCTCCCCCTTTGCAAGGTTGGAGACCGTGAAGTGTCCATTGTAATAAAGTATAAACCATTTCCTCTTTGTATGTAAGTATATACAATATACATATATTCAATTAAAATAGGCAGTAGCAAAGAAGTAACACAAACTAATCTGGTAGAGGTCACCCATATTCTGGTTTGAGTATTGCGGGAGTAGTATATTTGATGTCATAATTTGTGCCTTTCAGCAGGCTAGAAGCCCTAAGAGCAATTTTGAAATAAATAATTCTCAAATTGATCAAACTCACATCGCCCGTGGGGTAAATATATTGCCTATACTGGCAAAAAGTTCGTTCATTTAAAATTATGCACTAGCATTCCCTTCCTTCCCATTATTTTCTTATTTTATATGGAAAAACCCAGGCATGGGCCAATTAAGCAAATCTATTTTTATAAATCCAGCTTTGCTGGGATGTAATGCTCTTTGAAGTTTTGCTACTAAAAAAAACTATATTATCTAAAATTTAGATTAGTTCTGCAATATATTGTTTTTTTTTAAAAAAAATTAACATTGTGCCCAATTAAATGGCCTAATCTACAGCTTTGGTTAGTAGTAACTAGAATTAAATGTAGAAATCTGATGATGACTTTGAGAAAAGTCGGTAATAAATATTGGCTAGAGGGCAATGCTGTCCCCAAATTATGGTAACATGACACAAAGATTTCAAACCACACTGAAATTTTTCTAATATTGAGCTAACCCTAGAATATAGATATTGGTATAGTCTTAAAATTATAAACCATCACTGTTCAGTTATAAATATCTAAGTGAACATAATAGCTTAGCCAGACACCCCTTCTTAGATCTAACAGCCCAATCCAAAAATAAATCAAATCAACCAGTGTGTATTCTTACAAACTCCATACACAAAGCAAAGATATTTAGGCTTAGCGTCCATGTATGAAATCAAATCACTTGATAATTCAGTCAGTAGTATATTGTAGTATAAAGTGCCTGTAAATATTTCAGAAATGGAAATTTGCAAATTACTTCCAAATTTCAAAACAATATTGAAAATAATCCAAACACTAAACCTGTATGATTACAGTCAGTGAGCAACAGAGAAATCAACCTCTACATTGTGAATTTTCACTGAACAGACAGTATCATTCACCCGTGATTTTGCACCTTACCCAGGTCTGGCATACCCATCCTTGTATTGTGTCTAAATGGGTTTTGCGAGGGACCCAATGGGATCCGAAGTTTGGGGTGTAAGGCTACCTGCTTGGCAGCTGAATCTCCTTGCCCTTTACTCTAGAAACAGTATCAGTTTCATCAGGATGAGCCAGATATCTTGATAAGTGTCAGATTGATTGGACAAAATAGCATTACTATAATGCTGCCCCCTTTGAAGTTAAAAATCTTCAATGTTCCCACAAGGCTCCAAAATCATGGATCATATTAAAAGCACAATGAAGAGTCAGTGTATATTAGTAGATTTTCCTTTTGATGCGATGAAAGCCTGTCAATTCCCAACGTCAGCTCCGAGGTAACATTAAAGACACATTACTCCATATTGGCCACATTTCAACAGTTAAAGCAAGGGCCAGGCATTTGCCCCTGGGTTTTGATGTCTTGTTGCCAGTCACAAAGGTTAAATGTTGGGGCCTGCCTGTCCCCATTTTCAGGATCCCCTCGAGAAAGCGTTGTCCAGCAGTGGTCGTCGGGTAGGTACATGAGGTAGGTTCCGCCCCCAGTGGGTATCCTGGTTCCAATCAACCCTATCATGGCTGGCATATGGTATTCGGAATCGTGAGGATGCTGAATATAATTTGTTTAACCTGTAACTTGCATCATGGTTCCGTCTGGTTCTGGCCATCCCATAGGAAAACCACCACTCACCTCATTTGCGACTGGAAATTCCTGGACTGGTTTGTACTGTTGGTCTGGATCATGTCAGTGACTCCAGCCAGAAAGCATTGCAAAAGCATAGGGTCAAATACAGGTAATTGAGTGTCTTGATTATTGTTCATTTGTTTGTCACTTCCATCAGACAGATAGACTCATCTTTCAGACTTGTAACACAAGCCATTCGTATTCAGGCTACTCCTAGAATTTTACTGCATTTGCATCCGTATCACACTTGGACATACTGAGCAAATTTGGCCGTTTGGTCTTGTAGTCAGGAGCATGCTTCATTAACATTACTCTAGTCCCTAGGATGGGACCCAGTTTAGGATGGTGCAAGTCACTCATCCCCATGATATCGACTACGAAGACTGAATGCTTCATTTTCAAAAGAAGGAAAAGTTTCAACAAGTGGATGCTTTAAATTAATGCTGGAGACAATCAGGAGATGATTCAATTCCCTACAGTGTGGAAACAGGCCCATGTCCACACCAATCCTACAAAGAATAAACCATCTAGACCCATAATGCACCTAACACAATGGGCAATTTAGCATGGCCAATTCACCTGACATGCACATCTTTGGACTGTGGGAAGAAACCGGAGCACCTGGAGGAAACCCATACAGACACAGGGAGAATATGCAAATTCCACACAGACAAGTCGGACCCTGGTATCGCAAGGCAGCAGTGCCAACCACATAGCCACAGGGCTCAGCATGTATACAGGAACAAAATCCCAATTCTCAAAAAGGGTCAGTGTGCCAGACATAGGCTCAGGATTCCGAGTAGAATCTAAGTTTTTTTTTATTTTACAGTATTGTTGCTTTAACTTTGTTTATATATTCCTCAATCTTAGTGGCCTTACATTGTTTTCTCATGTCATTTCTAATTTTTTTATACACATATATATAAATGAATGGGAATGGTTTTATATAGATATATATATATATATATATATATATAAAACCATTCCCATTCACCTCCCCAACTTTTGGGAGTTTCATCTGCCATATATATCTATCCCTATTCCCCCAATCATCTGCAAAATTTCTTCAACTGGCCAGTAATGTAGCTTTCCATTCTTTAATTAACAATGAATTAATGCAGTCATGTTTTAAATTAGCCATTAATCAATATGACAGGTCACTGAGAATGTGTGATGGAGTCCTGCCAATTAATATTGATTCAGGCTAATACAATTGATTTATTATAAATATTAATAATATAAATAATAATATATAATTAATAATGAATCTTTATAATAATAAATAAAATAACCATTATCTTTAATTCAAGGTGGAAACCCAACAAGTGACTAAAACATTTTTAAAACTGTACTCTGCTGCTTTTCCCTCTTATTGCATCATTCTCTTCCCTTCTGTAGTTGATCTCCTTGCCTCTATTTTCATTTTAGCCTCATTTAACCAATTTATTAATTTATGCTTGTATAACTTTAAAGCCTGTTCCTAACTATACATTTTGGAATCTTACTTGTCATAATCTGAAAGCTAATTTTAGGCTTTGAATTTTCAGCGAATCAAAAATTGCAAGAGGAGAATAACTAAATAGGTGATTTGTCTCATTCACTTGTCCTAGTCATTGTATCACATAGCTGTGACATTATGGAGCTTGCCAACTCCATGAAATGGGGCAGTGATGCTACAAAAGAAATAATGATTGATATACCACCCTATTCCTCGATATGTTTGGCTGACCCTAATTTCCAAAGGTTGGAATACTGGGTGACAGCAGTGCCTGCTTAAGTCAGGCAGTAGTCCTTTTTCATTATTAAGGACACCTAATGATATGGATAGAATTCAGCTTGAATTTTGGAGAGAGCACTGAGTGGAGTGGTACCAAGCATACTTTATGCATTACTGAATGTGGATACATCTGAAGAAGGTTATGGAATATAAATAAGTTTTCAATTATTTTTGTGGACATTGGAGGATCAACAGAGCTTAGTTCTCATTGTCTTGTTTTGAGAGCGGATCTCCTCTTTGGTAATATATCAATGGTCATTTTTTAAATAATATATCTGAGTAACATCCAACATTTTATTTTCTTATATAATTTATAAATATATATTTATATATTATATATAAATTGGAAATTCATTTATTCAGTGTTTAATATTTAAAATGTAAAATGCATCCAGTTCCCAACTTTGAAATCCACTATAATTACACGGTTTTAGTCCCTTAATTTAAATCCAAAATTAGTTTTCTTAAGTAGTCCTGTCCAGTCATTGCTCAATTACAATGCTATAGGTCGTGAAATAACTGGAGCTGCCTTAAAAGGATTTGTCTATTCAAGTTAAAAAAAACTACTAATGCATGAATAATGGATGAATCCAAGGACACAGATACTAACCATAAGATTTTTTTTGATGATTTATTACAATCTAATGTTGAACTGAAACTTCAACTGTCAGTGAGGGAGGGGACTTTCTAAACAAAGCTACGGCTGGCACATCATAATCACCAATGAAACACATCAGTCTTAAAATTAAGTGGAAACAAATAAGTCTGAAACACAATATAAAGGTTATAATGTTGTTTTCCTCCGTATTCAATTTCAAATCAGCTTAATAAGGTTGGCTTTTATGTAAGGATAAAAGAGATTAGTTAGAAACTAATAGTAAGGCAGTCATGACCTGTAAAAAGAACAGGAGTTAATATTTTATTTCATAATCACTGTAAAATCCTTAATCTTAAAATTAATCATGTTAAATTTCCATAATAGAAATCAGATTCAAAACCGTCCCGGATCTCAAGCTCCAGGGAACAAAGTACAAACATTCAATCACCAACAAACAAATGTGCATTCAAACCGAATCACAAAAGGTTAAACTTTCTATTAGCTGTACAACTTTTTTTTTCTCTCTCTCTCACACACACACACACACCGTATCTCAGTTTTTAGCTTGGGAGTTTAGTCTGATAGATCCTGGCTGTGGCATCATTGCTTAACCAAGTGTGGAAGAATTGTTACCGCTGGCCAGCCTTATCTTTTAACACATCAGGAAAGAATAATGGCCACCCTCCATATTCCATAAACAAAGAACAATCACCAAAACGAATAAAAAGCAATAAAGCAAGACAAGCCAAGCTAAACAGATGCAACAGGTACAACAACATCAATACAGCAGATACATCAGCGAAATTATTATCTTGTCAATGTTGTTGCTGGACTATAGCAGTAAAGTTATTGAGAATTAAGTGAAACAGCTGTACATTTCAAAGACCAATCAGTCTGTAAGGAAGAGTCTGAAATGGGAGCTGCAAAAAAAATTATATAATTTTTTTTAAAAAGCGCCATTCGTCTAAATCCGAATTATCATTGTCTTCCTCATTAAAACTAAGGCCAACCATCGAATTGCGCAGTTCTGTTTGTTTACCAGTCACTTGTGACTTCTCCTTTAGTTTCTGTAATTGTTTTGCTCGAGCACTTCACTTTTAAGAACTTCAACAGACTTCATAGCACCATTTGCAGTTAATTCAATCCCCAATTTGGTGGCAGTATCCTGCCACGAGCGCAAAACTGAATCTTTGTGCCTCTCATCACAAAACTGTCGCCATAATCCAATTAACTCTTTCGTTCTCGCTCCCATGTTATGTTGCCAAATCAATGGCTGAGATTGAGGGATGCCTAATGATATTCTTCATCAGCCAATGTTTTGTTTAGGCCTCCATACAGTTTTCTAAAGGCCTCAAACCTTTCGGGAAATTTTTCACATAATTTCACTAACGATGATGAATCATCTGTTCTATCTATGTAATTACCCATTTTAAAATTACTTCAGTTTTATGGCAACTAATTTAAAAAAAATTACCCACTGATCAGACTTCCACAAATGCTAATTAATTTCACAAACCTTTTTATTAAACAATAACTTTAATTATAAAATATTGTGATATTTCTTTTCTTTTTTTAAATTTTTTTTTATTATATTAATAATAACCTATAAATAAGTATCAGGAACCTCTTGCTCCCTGTAACTTCAAATACCAGGGGCCTCTTGTGCCTGTAACCTCAAATACCAGGGGTCTCTTGCCCCCTGTAACTTCAAATGCCAGGGGCCTCTTGCCCCCGTAACTTCAAATGCCAGGAGCCTCTTGCCCCCCGTAACCTCAAATACTAGGGGCCTCTTGCCCCCTGTAACCTCAAATAACAGGGCCTCGTGCCCCTGTTACATCAAATACCAGGGGCTTCTTGTTCCCTGTAACTTCAAATGCCAGGGATCTCTTGCCCCTATAATTTCAAATGCCATTACCTCACACACCCATAGTAGGACTCATACACACAATACCAGCCCATAGAACTTCTGTGTTTATACGCGGAGAGCATTAAATACTATTAGTGGTGGGCAGAGTTCATAGGTTGACATTGAGGATATGAGGAACCAATGAAAAAAGTGTTGGCATGAATTGAATAGGTAAGAGCTTTTGAAGCAATCATTTAAAATGTTTCCACAGCTAGACCTTATTTCACAACCCTTTATGAACTACCAGCCCGAGAAAAGCTAGCCTGACTCTAGTATAATAGCTGGGACTAGAAGCTATCTACTCCTGCATAGGAGCCAGTCAAGCCAGAGGATGCATGCCAATGAAAATTGGATGTGTTGGGAGTAGGGCAAGAATCCTGAAATGGGGCCCCATTCACCATTCAAAAACAAAATCCAGCCCATCATTTTCTTTTAAGTCTAACAATTGTTGAATGTTTTTGTTTACGAATTACTAACAGAAAAAGCCATTCATAAACCCAAAATTTGAATCGCAAGTATGACTGAATGTGTCAGCAGAGATGGTAGGTCTCACATGCAGCTTCATAAAAAAAATTCCAAACATTACTCAACAACTGAAAGAAAAACACAAATAAATATTAGAGAGTTTCAAAGTATTATATTTGTGCTGTAAGACTTTAATGGGGCTAATCTAAAAAAAATGGACAGGTTTGGGTTGGGTGGGGATTAAACTCTTAAAGAGCTTCATGATATAAACCTATCTCTAACCCAACACTTCAGGCTTTAACTGAGATGGTATGGTGGATAGAAGTCTAAATTGATTCAAGGAGGCTGGTCAGTTCTTAAACACTGAGACTATGAGCCTCATGTATCAATAGGCTTTTGAATTTTATTCCTGTTGATTGTCCTAATGCACAAGCTCCAACTTGCTGCTCCACTCTGTGTTCAAACTCCCACTCGTTCGATTTGCATCTGTCTCCTCACTTGGAGAGTGTTCCACTTCCCATCTTCAACATATTTCATCCTGCAGACTCCATTGTCTGATTTTCCACACAAATGGAATCTCAACCTGATTTCTGGGAATGGAACCAATTAGTATTGAGTTAAAATTTCACAAACTTTGGGAAATATTGACCTCTGTGTTCCTGCAGATTTCGGATTCACCTGTTCCATGTGTAAAATGGCTATTACCCAAAACCTTTATTTACATCTTATGACTTATTCAGCAAACCACTGTGAACAATAGTATTTACTTAAAAACCCTTTTTCCATAAGAAAATGAAAAATGTTGGAAGTTACTTAACATACATGGTCTGTGAATAAAATGATCATGTGTAACCAAAATAATTGTTCTTTCTGGTCTGTCCAATTTTGTCCCATTTAGACACACATTGCACAAATAATCTTTAAAGTATTTAGGTCTTTGTATGAGATTGTTGTCTGTTGTCTGTTAATATTGTGCCTGTTAGTTCCTGGGGTGATGCTGCTTCTCTGCAGAATATTTTTGCCATATCATTAGTGCTGCAAATTTTGCAGCATTTATTGGAGAGCAGTTCACTTCTGAGACTGATGATAATTCAGTCCCTTACTTCCTTGGCAAACTCCCATCTGCTTCATCAGCTGTCTGCTGTGAAGAACAGCCTCTCCAGTTGCATGTAGATATATACAGCTGTGATGATAGCTCTGGCTGTCATCTTTCATCTGTTTGTTTGAGGTGACAACTTCTGTACACAGGGCCAAAGTTCAAAATAGGCTAACTATGTTGAATGTTTACATCTGACTAGCAGTCCAACTTTTAACTCTGGCAAATATTTGGCAGCTTATCAAAGTGAAGTTGGGCTTCCTGTCATTTCACTTTGGTTTTGTCATTTAGTTTTGTTAATACTTCTGGTCTCAGTAACTTCTTAGAGTTGGAAATGTAGTCTGGATGTGGCATATCATTTGTCACTACACTGGACTGTTTTCCCAAGCTTTGGATTATATATTTTTCCACTCTGCCACTTGCCTTGTAGCATTTGTGTTGGATCTAACTGACTTTTTTTTTGGTTATCCCTTTAGCATTTTCATTGCTACCCCCACCTTTCTATTTGACTGGGGATTGTGTGGAGATTTGTGTGCAGTGCCACATTTCTCAATTGTGATCTCAAGCACTTCCTGTATTTATTACAAACAATTCTAACATTGCTGCTAAAGTCTATCTCTCTCTGTGTGATGACGCACCTTAAGCTTTTGAAAAAAAGTTTACTATACATGGTTTTCCAGCAAAGGTATATTCCTTTCTAATTCCATCTTATTTCAAGGTTTGTGAAGATTTGTAGCTCAGGTTGAGGTTTAGGGTATAGGTTTGCTCGCTGAGCTGTAGGTTTGATATCCATATATGGTATCCATACATCTTATTCTATTCACTAACTCCCCAGGGCTCTGTGTACACGCTTACTTGTCCATTCTTCATTTCAATGATTTCATTCATTTATTTAATTCTAACTAACATTTACTTGATACTTTGATTTTATTTTATCAAGTTCATTCAAACTGCATGCCCCACATCTGCAATTTCGCCTCCTTGCACAGCAAACAATATATCTCGACTGTGATAATATATTGGGCAATAGATTTTTTTTAAAAAATCATTAATAGTTCTTTATGTCTTTTGCAGGTCTAACTATATTCTTCATAGTTCTATCCTTAACCCTTCTTACATTGACCTCAAGTTCAACTCTCAGTGATCTGGCAATGCTAACATTCCAAGACACTTTTTCATGCTTATTTTCATCAAAAGAATCATCATTCTCCATACAGACCACATCATTCAAAATATTATAAACAGCTTTAATATCTCTAAAAGTAGCTTAAAACCTTGTATCTTTCAACCTCGTTATGTTGCAGCATTTGTTAAATCAATTTGGCCATTCGCCTCTGAAATTTCCTTTCTTCTTCTTCCTAATACTTACGACTATTTTTTCTCGTACTTATGTTCCCACTCTTTTTAAACCAAGACATCTACATGCTGTCATTTTTTTTTTCATGATTTGGAGATGCCAGTGTTGGACTGGGGTTTACAAAGTTAAAAATCACACAACACCAGGTTATAGTCCAACAGGTTTAATTGGAAGCACTAGCGTTCGGAGCGTTGCTCCTTCATCAAGTGATCACCTTCATCACCTGATGAAGGAGCAGCGCTCTGAAAGCTAGTGCTTCCAATTAAACCCGTTGGACTATAACCTGCTGTTGTGTGATTTTTAAATTTTTTTCAGGAGTCCAACTTCCTCATACAATTAATTGACCATTAAAATTCAAATCTTGGTGGAATCTAATCAGAATCTCTTGTTTTTAAATTTTCATTTTACAGTTTTTGATCTTGAAGGTACCCCACAGTGTCTCCCTTCATCTTAGCTTCTTAAATTTAATAACTTGTTCCAAATCAATACAGGCCATATTTGATATATAATGAATATAAATTATTAGTTAATCTAGCAGTCGGGGGGAACCTAGTGTTAGTGACCATAGCATGAATGAATTTCTAGGAATGTTCTTTGATGATTGCAGATTTCATTATCATTCACAACTCCTCAGATACTGAAGTTCACGCAGCAAGAACTGGACAACATTCAATGCTGGAATAGTAAGTTGCAATTAACAATCATGCCACACAAGTATCAGACAGTGATAATTTCCACCAAGAGAGAATGTGACCACCTTCTCTTGGTATTCAAAGTGTTACCATTGTTTATTTTCCCACTATCAATATTCTGGGGATATACAACTGAATAGAAATTTAACTGGACCATCCATACAGATATTGTGGCCACGAGAGCAGGTCAGAGGCTATGGGAATTCTACAGCGAACAACTCACCTCCAGACTCCTCAATACCTGTCCATCATTTACAAGCACAAGTCAGGAGCGTGATAGAATACTCTTCACTTGTCTGAAAGAGTACAGCTGCAACATCACTCAAGCTTGTCACTACAAGGGCAACACAGTCCACTTGAATGGCACCCAAACCCCCACCTTAACTACCTCTAATACTGATACACAGTTGTAGTGGCATGAACCATCTCCAAAATGCACTGCAGCAATTTGCTAAATCTCCTTCACAGCAACTTCTAAACCAATGACATACGCAATAGATTCCTTGGGTGTTGCCACAAGAAACCCCATCAACGAGACAAGAAGTACTGTATTGATAATGACATGTGTCATAGAACAAACCATCACAATGTTGAAGATGAGTTTCAAAGTGAACAATAGGCTTTGAGATTCCCTTCGGTGTCACTAATGTGAGTATCCAGAATGATAGGAGAGTGTTAGTGTCTTGCAACACACTGCGCAGTTGAGAAAATAGCAGGTAGAATAGAATGGAATTTGCTGATTAAACACGTAAGGAAGAGGAAGAGTTGGAAGACAGAGAAGAAGAGGATTCATTGCCATATCAACCATTTACATCTGTCTCTAAGATACAAAAGGTATCCTACAAAACAAAGGTTCAATTTATATAAAACCAAAGACTGAAATTCTGCAGCCTCCTCCCACTAGCTAGAAATTCGGGTGGGCAGAAGAAATGTTAAAGAAAACTTAAAAATGATATTGGGAGAGGAAACCCTCTGAACTAATCACTAAATTTTGAGTAACCAGTCCACTACTGGTGGAATACCAATGATGATGGAATGATGCCTGCAATTTCCCACTTAAGGACCTAATTGGCAGCAGGGCAGGAAAGCGTCTTCTTACCTCAGACCTAAGCAGCATAGAGTCCTCAGCTTTCATCCTCACATCCACTTAAATGCCTCGACCATCAAACTGGTCACAGAGCAGGGATCAAATTCCATCCATAATATGCAAAAATGTGGAACTATTTTTAGGTAGGTAGAATGGAAAAGCAAAATATTTCTTAAAAGGTGAAATAATATAAATGTTAGGATCCAGAGGAATTTGGGGGTCCTTATGTCCAAACTACAAAAAGTTATCATGCAGGAAAAATAAGCAATTAGGAAAGAAAACTGGACATTAACTTTTATTACAAGTAGATAGGAATAGGAGATTCAAGAGCTTCTGCTGTAGTTAAATGTGACTTTGGTGAGACCACAGCCTGTGTAATGTGTATAGATTGGTCTTTTTATTTAAGAAAGAATATAGTTGCCTTCAAAAAGAGATTGTCTAGGTTAATTCCTGCATTGAGATCTCTTCATTGAGTAGAATGGTTCTCCATTCACTGATAGAAAGATGATTTCTTTAAAATGTATATAACTCTTATTTTCTATTTTCACTGCAGATGATGCAGAGGAGTGAGTCCTAGGCTCACATGTGTCCATCTGCTTTCTTTGTTGTTTTTAAAAAGGTTTTGCTCTTTTTCTTCATTTTTTTCCTTGTTTTAAAACAAAAGTCTTTGTGACGGGTTAATTGGCAGCTTCTCCTGGCATTCGGGGTAAGTGACAGTGGCAAATCTCCTCTAACGGTCAGAGGTGGTGGCGGAAGTGGTAGCAAGATCCTCCTAGTAATCGATGTGAGGCTTGCAGGCTGACCGAGACTTTAAGCTGTAGCTAAGTCTGGGTGCCTGCATTGGTGATTCCAAACTCCATTATGGAGATAAGACTTAGACTTTAAAATACAAAATGAACAGTAATTCCTGTCGTTCTTAGTTACTTTTAAAAAGGACTTCCATTGAGCTCACAACTGCAATGAAATAGCTAACACACACAACATTTCTGTATGATACTATTCATTAAGCAAACTCAAAATACAGAAATGAAACAGATAAAACACCAGACATTGCACTGCAATGTTTTTCTTACCTTCTGGCTTTTATTTCGACTGTGTTTTTTTAAATTCTGGTTTTGTCACCAAGACGGCACCAGAGAATGGTGACTTTGTAAACTTTCCACTCCATTAATATATTCCGATACTTGAACACATAATAATAAAATCTAATTCTAATTCTTATGGGGCTGACAAAATGACTGCAAAAGGCAGTTTTCTCTGGCTGGAGTGTCATGAGTGAAAGGTTACATATTGAGGAGAAAGGGTCAACTATTTAGGATTAAAGTTAGGAAAAATCCCTTTACTCTGGAGGTTTTAAGACTTTGGAATGTTCTGCCATAGAGAGCTCTGGATGATGAGATCGATAGACATTTTTTGGGACTAAAGTAAGTGAATAATATGAGGTTAGGGCATGAAAGTGGAGTTAGAGTCATAGAGACGTATAGCATGGAAACAGACCCTTCAACCCATCCGTGTCGACCAGATATCCCAACCCAATCTAGTCCCACCTGCCAGCACCCGGCCCATATCCCTCCAAACCCTTCTTATTCATATACCCATCTAATGCCTTTTAAATGTTGCAACTGTACCAGCCTCCACCACTTCCTCTGGCAGCTCATTCCATATACGTACCACTCTCCACGTGAAAACGTTGCCCCTCAGGTCTCTTTTATATCTTTCCCCTCTCACCCTAAACCTATGCCTCTAGTTCTGGACTCCCCCACCCCAGGGAAAAGACTTTGTCTATTTACCCTTTCACTATTCTATCTACCTGCAACTCCACTTTCAAGGAGCTATGAACCTGCAGTCCAAGGTCTCTTTCTTCAACAAAACTCCCTAGGACCTTACCATTAAGTGTATAAGTCCTGCTAAGATTTGCTTTCCCAAAATGCAGCACCTCGCATTTATTTGAATTAAACTCCATCTGCCATCTCTCAGCCCATTGGCCCATCTGATCAAGATCCTGTTGTAATCTGAGTGCTAAGATTTGCTTTCCCAAAATGCAGCACCTCGCATTTATCTGAATTAAACTCCCATCTCTCAGCCCATTGGCCCATCTGATCAAGATCCTGTTGTAATCTGAGATAACCTTCTTCGCTGTTAACTATACCTCCTATTTTGTTGTCATCTTCAAACTTACTAACTATACCTCTTATGTTCATATCCAAATCATTTATGTAAATGACGAAATGTAGAGGACCAAGCACCGATCCTTGTGGGACTCCACTGGTCACAGGCCTCCAGTCTGAAAAACAACCCTCCACCACCACCCTCTGTCTTCTACCTTTGAGCCAGTTCTGTATCCAAATGGCTAGTTCTCCCTGTATTCCACGAGATGTAACCTTGCTAACCAGTATCCCATGGGGAATCTTGTTGAACACCTTATTGATGTCCATATAGATCACATCTACTGCTCTGCCCTCATCAATCCTCTTTGTTATTTCTTCAAAAAACTCAATCAAGTTTGTGAGATATGATTTCCCATGCACAAAACCATGTTGATTATCCCTAATCAGTTCTTGTCTTTCCAAATACATGTACATCCTGTCCCTCAGGATTCCCTCCAACAACTTGCTCACCATCAACATCAGGCTCACTGGTCCAGTCTGTTCCCTGGCTTGTCCTTACCACCCTTCTTAAACAGTGGCACCATGTTAGCCAACCTCCAGTCTTCCGGCACCTCACCTGTAACTATCGATAATACAAGTATCTCAGGAAGAGGCCCAGCAATCACCTCCCTATCTTCCCACAGAATTGAAAGGTACACCTGATCAGGTCCTGGGGATTTATCCCCTTTTATGTGTTTCAAGATATCCAGCACTTCCTTCTCTGTAATATGGACATTTTTCAAGATGTCACCATCTATTTCCCTACATTCTATATCTTCCATGTCTTTTTCCACAGTAAATACTAATGCAAAATACTTGTTTAGTATCTCCCCCATTTCCTGTGCCTCCACACAAAGGCCGCTTTGCTGATCTTTGAGGGGTCCTATTCTCTCCCTAGTTACCCTTTTGTCCTGAATGTATTTGTAAAAACCCTTTGGATTCTCCTTAATTTTATTTGCCAAAGTTATCTCATGTCCCCTTTTTGCCCTCCTGATTTCTCTCTTAAGTATACTCCTATTGCCTTTATACTCTTCTAAGGATTCACTTGATCTATCCTGTTTATACCTTACATATGCTTCCTTCTTTTTCTTAACCAAAGCCTCAATTTCTTTAGTCATCCAGCATTCCCTGTACCAACCAGCCTTTCCTTTCACCCTAACAGTAATATACTTTCACTGGATTCTCGTTATCTCATTTCTGAAGGCTTCCCATTTTCCAGCCATCCCTTTACCTGTGAACATCTGCCCTCAATCAGCTTTTGAA
>NC_057718.1:66746035-66749583 GCF_004010195.1 Chiloscyllium plagiosum
GTAGGTACATCCACATACTGAATCAGAATACTTTCTTGTACACATTTAACAAATTCCTCTCCATCTAAACCCTTAACACTATGGCAGTCCCAGTCTATGTTTGGAAAGTTAAAATCCCCTACCATAACCACCCTATTATTCTTACAGATAGCTGAGATCTCCTTACAAATTTGTTTCTCAATTTCCCTCTGACTATTAGGGGGTCTATAATACAGTCCCAAAAAGGTGATCATCCCTTTCTTATTTCTCAGTTCTACCCAAATACTTTCCCTGGATGTATTTCCAGTAATATCCTCCCTGAGTACAGTTGTAATGCTATCCCTTATCAAAAATGCCACTCCCCCTCCTCTCTTGCCTCCCTTTCTATCCTTCCTGTAGCATTTGTATCCTGGAACATTAAGCTGCCAGTCCTGCCCATCCCTGAGCCATGGTATGATATCCCAGTCCCATGTTCCTAACCTTGCCCTGAGTTCATCTCCCTTTCCTGTTAGGCCCCTGGCATTGAAATAAATACGGTTTAGTTTATTAGTCCTACCTGTCCCTGCCTGCCCTGACTGTTTGACTCACTTCTGTTCTCAATTATACTAGTCTCAGATTGATCTCTTTCCTCACTATCTCCCTGGGTCCCAACCCCTCACCTTACTGAAACGGTTGTCTATACCTCTGATTAGAGAGTCCCCCAACACAATTGATTTCTTTGAACCCAGCGTACCCCTCAGTGCATCCCGAGCAGCTCTAGCAAATCTCCCTGCCAGTATATTAGTCCCCTTCCAATTTTGGTGTAATCCGTCTTTCTTGTACAGGTCACTTCTACCCCAAAAGAGATTCCAATGATCCAAAAATGTGAATCGTCCTCCCATACACCAGCTCCTCAGCCATGCATGCCTATTCCTTCCCTCACTAGCTCGTAGCACCGGGAGTAATCCAGATATTACTACTCTCAAAGACCTCCTTTTTAAATTCCTGCCTAACTCTATGTAATCTCCCTTCAAAATCTCAACCATTTCCCTTCCTATGTCTTTGGTTCCAATGTGGACAATGACCTCTTGGTGGTCCCTCTCCCCCTTGAGAACATTCTGCACCCTCTCTGAGACATCCTTGATTCTGGCACTAGGGAAGCAACATACCATTCTGATTTTTCGCTGCTGGCCACAGAAACTTTTGTCTATACCTCTGATTAGGGAGTCCCCCAACACAATCGATTTCTTTGAACCTAACGTACCCCTCAGTGCATTATAGGCAGTCTCAATACCAGAAACATGACTGTTTGTGCTATGTTCCCCTGTGAATTGATCACCCCCTACATTTTCCAAAACAGCATATTTGTTTGAAATGGGGATAGCCACAGAAGACGCCTGCATTAACTGCCTACCTCTCTTACCTTTCCTGGAGTTAACCCATCTATGTGGGTATAACTACGATATTTCCCCCTTGATATATCTGCCATCCATCATGTTCCGTTGCTGTTGCAAATTCCTCATTGCTTCTAATTGTCTCTCCAACTGATCCATTTGATCTGATAGGATTCGCAACCAACAGCATTTATTGCAGATATAATCCACAGTAACCTGTACACTCTCCTTAAACCCCCTCATTTGACAAGAAGCACATATCACTCTACTAAAGGCCATTTTTGCTCCTTCACAATCTACAGACCCAGAAAATAACACCATCTTATTCCTCCACAAAACACTGCTCCAGGTTAAATTAATAGTTATGGCTTATATTTTAAGTTTAATCAAGAGACATATCTCAAAAAACATATAATCAAGAGTTTTTACATTAGATTAGATTCCCTACAGTACAGAAACAGGCCCTTCAGCCCAACAAGTCCACACCAACCCTCTGAAGACTAACCTAATCCCTACTAATGCACCTGTCACTATGGGCAATTTAGCATGGCCAATTCACCTGACCTGCACATGTTTCGACTGTGGGAGGAAACACACACACACACAGGGAGAATGTGCAAACTCCACGCAGTCAGTTGCCCGAGGCTGGAATTGAACCCAGGTCTCTGGTGCCATGAGGCAGCAGTGCTAACCACTGAGCCACTGTGCCTCCTTAAACCTTGTAGCACGGGGATCCAAGATGGCGGCGACCCAGCAAGACTGAGTCTACAGTGCTCCTCCCAAGACTTGGGTACAGTGGGTCACCCACCCCCTACCACGCTCACCAAATCAGTTGTGTAATTTAATTAGTTGTGTAATATTACATTTAAACAATTTAATCCTAAGTATAAATGACTAAAGGGAAGGGAGCCCACAGCGCTCAGCAAGCAGGAACCCCTCCCCCACCCTCTCCAGCTGCAACAGAGGCGTCCACAGCCACCCCGGGGGACTTACCTAAAGTGACAAGCCTTGCAGAAATGATTTCCAAGCTGGATTCGAAGATAGATGCCTTTATTGCAGAATCCAGAAATAGTTGGGACTCGCTCTCGGCCGCGCTGCAGAAGCATGACCGAGAAATCCAAGAAATTGAGCGCCGAGTCGGAGGGGCGGAGTTAAAGGCCGCGACCTCCGAAAATACCACTCAATCGGCCGTGGATCAGGTCCGGACTCTCGAGAAGCGAGTCCGGACCTTGGAATCGAGGTCGTCGAAAAAATATTCGTTTGCTGGGCCTTCCCGAACGGGAAGAGGAAGGCCAGCTTACAGCATTCCTGGAGCAGTGGCTGCCACAGCTTTTAAATCTGGAAGCTGGATCAGGCCAGGTAAGGGTGGAATGGGCCTACTGGGTCGCAATACGCGGGCCTGGCTCAAACCAGCGCCCACGCCCGGTCCTGTTCCAGCTGCAGAGCTACAAGGAGAGGCAGATACTTCTAGAAGTCTCTAGAAATCTCGGAAAAGACCCCCAAGCTATGATCTATAAAGGATCCAAGATCATGCTATTTCAGGACTTTTCCCCGGCTCTGGTTCGAAAGAGGAAGGCATTCGACGAGATGAAGAAGCGTTTAAGGGACTTACATGTTCAGTACTCCTTACGCTACCCAGCGATGTTACGCTTTAACCATGAAGGATCTGTATATAACTTTGGATCACCAGAAAAGGCGAAGGAATTCTTGGACTCTCTTAGATAAACTGTAAGACATAATGGATGTTGGTCTGCCTTCCCCCCCACCCGCTTTGGTTTATATCCCCTCCCTTTTTTTTTCTTACCTTATTGCTTAATATTATTATGGGGGGTGGGGAGAGGGATTTGATTTTCTCCCCCCCCCCCCCCCTTGGAGTTGTTTTCTGTTATTATTTTATGTATATATGAGGGATGTGTGTGTATATATATATATAAAAGCTGGGGGATTTGGTTAATGTTGGTGGGGGGAGGTGGTTACCTTATTCGATTTTACCTCTGTCTTTAGGAGCGGGGTTGTTTTTCCCTTCGTTATTTTGTATTATCATATTTAATTATTATTTGTTGAACTGGTAATTTTATAGTTATATGTTTATATATGGTATTAACATTACCAAATATACCCAGGTGTTGGTAGGGGTGGGGGTGGGGTGCTCACTGTTAACTCTAGCTTTGTATTATATTTGAATTTTCCTCATTT
>NC_057718.1:66750589-66792605 GCF_004010195.1 Chiloscyllium plagiosum
TTTTTTTTAATTCCATATCATCCTGTAAAATAGGTAATATTGCAATTTCTGACCACGCTGCTGTATATATGGAAACTAAGGTGAGGAACAGTGGGACATCCCCTCGGCATTGGCGTATGGGCCCCTTCTTAATGAAAGATAGTAAATTTGTAAAGTACTTCTCTCAAGGATTTAAAACTTTTTTAGAAATTAATTCAGGTACAGCTAGCAACCCGTCAATGATGTGGGAGACCATCAAAGCTTACACGCGAGGCTTGATCATCTCCTACTCAGCGACCCAGAAGAAATTAAAGGGAGAACAACAGCGTCTGCTTGAAGCCCGCTTAAAAGCGGCTGAAACAGCATACACTGATAGACCTTCTATTATTAAATTGCAAAGGATTACAGCTCTTAGGACAGCTCTAAATACTACACTTGCTCAAACGGCTAAGAGGGAAATATTATTTGCAAAGCAAAGGTTATATGAATATGGCGACAAACCGGGTAGATACTTAGCATTTCTTGCAAAGAAAAAAAAGGCCCCTCAGACTATTACGTCTATCCAGGAAAGTACGGGTATTTTGACTCATGATCATAAAAAGATTAGTGCGATCTTTAGAGAATTTTATTCTGAGTTATATAAATCACAGGATTGTGAAGATAGGACGAAGAGGATGCAGTCATTTTTTAAAAATTTGACTTTTCCAGGCCTAACTCCGGAACAAGTATCGGTCCTAAATGCTCCTCTTACACTCCAAGAAATACTTGATGCAATTAGGCAACTTCAGAATGCTAAGGCAAAGAATTTACAGAAATATTGGCTGGTCCACTTATGGACATGTATAACTATGCATATAGTCAGGGCTGTCTCCTGCCTTCGCTGAAAGAGGCAAATATCTCTCTTATCCTTAAAAAAGGAAAGGACCTAGAAGATTGTACATCATACAGACCAATATCCTTGCTAAATGTAGATTTTTAAATCCTTTCTAAAATGTTAGCACTGAGACTAGAAAGGATACTGCCACATATTATAAAGGAGGATCAGACGGGGTTTATTAAGGGCCGTAGATCATCCAATAATATTAGAAGGGCTCTGAATATGATTCAAGCCTGTCATCAGGGAAAGATACCAAGAGTAGTGGTTTCATTAGACGCGGAAAAGGCACTTGATAGGGTCGAATGGTCATATTTGTTTTACACATTGGAAAGGTTTGGCGTTGGACAGGTGTTTACCAAATGGGTCTCAACATTGTATAGTGATCCCAAAGCAGTTGTGGTTACCAATGGATTAGGTTCGGATAGCTTCAGTGTGGGTAGGGGCTGCCGTCAGGGATGTCCCCTCTCGCCATTGTTATTTATGCTAATAATTGAACCATGAGCAGAAGCTATACGAGCTGATCCTAATATAGTGGCCCCTTTATGCAGATAAAGGGTATTCCTCAGTAACCCTCTGATGTCCATACCTCGCCTAATCCAAGTTATCAATACATTTAGTGCATTCTCAGGCTATAAAATTAATTTATGAAAATCGGAGGCTATGCCAATGGGTGGTCTTGCTATGATACCCCGCTTAGCGGACGGATCCCATTTTCCCTTTCGTTGGAGCCCGGAGGGCTTCTTATATTTAGGCATTTTTATTACTCCAGTATTTGGTCAGTTGTATAAGGCTAATTTTGTGTATTTACTGGAAAGGATAAGGCAGGACCTCCAGCGATGGGGAGACCTACGAATTTCCTGGTTGGGTAGAATAGCACTAATTAAAATGAATGTCCTGCCCCGTCTCCTATACCCTATGAGAATGCTTCCGGTGATGCTGCCGAGGACGGCTTTATGTAAATTATATGGCTGGCTGGGTTCCTTTATCTGGAATCATAGGTGGCCCCTCATTAAGCTGAAGAAGCTACAGCTTCCAAAGGCAAGGGGAGGATTGGACTTCCCAGACTTTAGGAAACATCAGTTAAGTTCCCTATTAAGTTACATAGCTGATTGGGTCTTGTCTGATCCACAATCAATCTGGTTGGACATCGAGGCCTCTCAAGTAAAATACCCACTTATTAACCTTTTATTCTCAGACAAGAGGAAAATCATTACAGATCACTGTAAAAACCCTATAACACTAAATACAATCAAGGCTTGGAATATAATGCGGCAAAATGAGGCCAATTCCCCTAAAACATCCCCCTATGCACCTATAGTGGGAGCATGGGGATTCCAAATATGGGATCAGGATCTGGGACTAGAAATCTCCACAGAAACGTGGAATGATATCTGGGAAAATGCTAGAAGAATTACTATTTGTAACAGAACCCAGGCTATCCAGCTGAAGATACTTCATAGGGCCCATATAGCACCGGTTCGATTGGCAAAATTTAAGGCAGGAGCATCTCCAATGTGTCCTAAATGCAAAATAGAGGTGGGCACTCTTGTACATTGCTTATGGACCTGTCATAAGATCCGTAGATATTGGACTATAGTAGCAAGTACCCTGACAGAAATTTTAGGAACGGAAATTAAAGTGGACGCTGTATCTCTCCTCTTGGGCTTTTCGAACTTTCCCTCCCTGGACATGTACGGGAAGAGACTATTTTCTATCCTCTCTTTCTTGCAAGGAAAAATATTTTGGTGAACTGGGCGGCTGAGGGCCCCCCTGGATTTTCAAATTGGCACAGACTAATTATGGAATGTATTCCCCTTGACTTCCTTACAAATATGGTGCACCGAAAGATCGAATTATTTTATAAAATATGGCAGCCCTTTTTGAATTACATAAATGCAGATATTTCGGCTATCCTAACAAGGGCTTTTATTTAATTGAGCTTACAAACCTGGCTGGTCCGGGGCCCCTCGGGGGAGGAATCCCGCACGAATATGGGTTTTAATACATCTGATGTTAACACATTCCAAGCATGTAAGAGACTTAAATATACACCCTGGTTAGTTGTAGGTTAGATTAGTAGATAGTTGAGTTTTGTTTGTTTTTTTTTCTTCTTTTTCGTTTTTTTTTGTTTTGTTTTTTTTGTTAAATTTTGGCTATTGTATATTTGAGCTAATTGTATATCAATGTTTATATCTGAGAGTTTTGTTTATTTTTGTAAACTTGTAAAAATGTTAAATTTCTAATAAAAATATCTATAAAAAAAACCTTGTAGCACAATTGATAAACCTTGGTTTCCTGTCCCTCCATATTCCTATTACTTTCGAGAGAAGAGATGATTTAGATTCTGACATTGGTTTGTGTGCCACAACTGTTGACGTGATAGAGGTTAGCTAACTTAGCACAAGCAGTGATCAAAACTGCAATCATCCTGACCTTTGTGGCTCATTAAGGTAAGTTATGGTAGTGCAGTTGTTTTGATCGTGATCAAGTATCTAACATCATGAACTTAGTGGACCCTCTTGTGATGCAGTAGTAGTGTTCCTACCCCTGGACCAAGAAACTTAGGTTCAAATCTATGTTCTATGGACAAATGTTCGGCACAACATCGTGGGCCGAAGGGCCTGTTCTGTGCTGTATTGTTCTATGTTCTATGGACAAATGTTCGGCACAACATCGTGGGCCGAAGGGCCTGTTCTGTGCTGTATTGTTCTATGTTCTAAATCCCACCTGCTCCAGAGGTGTGTAACATCATCTCTGAACAGAATAATTAGAAACATATTTTAATTTTTTTTTAAATTGCATTAAGTATGACCATATTGTCAAGTCTATCACCAGGAAAAGTGATTGTGGAATCTATTGGATTATTGTAAAGATTTTTTTTGTTTTCCATCAAGGGAAGGAAAAACCACTCATATTCAACCTTAGTCCACACCATGTGGCTCATTTTTAATGCCTTCTGAAATGGTCCAGCAAGTCACCTTTTTGAGCGAAGAATGTGGCTTCATCAGTGTAATACAAATTCATTGTGCCACTACCCAACAAACCCTCATGCAGCTCCATAAAACAGAACCATAAAATATTGAGGTATTTCATTTAGCTTAAAGATTCTGACTTACTACTGGTTCATTTCCAGCAAACTGTGGTAATGGGCATTCTGGGATGTCTCCCCATTCTTCATAATGATCTTTGCAGTATGTAACATTGTGCTCCTGAAGACTCTGACGGGTTTGTCCTCGAACAATGCGGCTGAAACACAGGATCGCACAATCAACTATTTACTGCCTAATTTTATGAAGGATTTTTGGAAATTAAAATATAAATTCAATATTTTAAACATCCTTATTGTTTCTATAATTTTCAATTATAGTTTTATATAATAAATCTATTACAGTTTTTCTATCACAAAATATAATTTATAATCTTTATCCTAAACATCTGTTATTATTGATTTTAATTACAAATACATTCAGTAGAATATCAATTTAACAGTCCTTAAGATAACTTATTTGTCAGGTGAAAATGTTTGGTATGAAAACACATTGCATACAATCTTCTTAATATCATAAATAATACAGAATTACAATATCTGTTGGGTGATGATAGAACAGTTAAAGAAGTGTCCATAGTACATTAAATTACATTAACTTTGCTCTCTACTCAATCAAAGAAAAAAAGGTGAATTTATTAAAAACAATTAGTTTATATTTTAACCATTCATATTAAATCAGAGAATGTGTCATGGCTGGATAATGTTGCTTTGGTGGCCCAGAAGTTTAATATCACTTTGAATGGGAACTCCATCATATCAAACAATATCAAAATATCAATATAAAAAAAACACAAATTGAAATTTGTTCAGCCAAAATATTGTCAAATAAAAAAAACTGATCTGATTAAAAGTCACTCTTATACCAAATATAATAATCTTAAACTGCTTTTATGCATCAAGAGACGCAAGTGGTTTAAAATTGTCATAGGTTATAACATAAATGAAGTAGGCCCATCTTTCCTGTGCCAGCTCTTTCAAATAGGCAATCAATTAATCCTACTCCCCTTCTCTTTCCCCTTTTCCCTGATCCTAAACTTTCTCAAATCTGCTGACTTTGGTGGCACAGGGAGTATGGGCATCAACCATTTCCTGGAAGTGGGTTGTTCATTTAAATATTTTAATGAAGTTGTGTGCCTCAGATTTTATTTGTCTTTCCAGTTTAACATAAACCAATTGTGTCTTCTGGATTCCTGATAAATCAACAGTTAAAAGGAAGTGCGGATTGTTGTGCTTATCAGCGATGAGAAGCAGGAATACTTCATCCCAGCAATCCAGAAAGCCCGCTGCACCTTGATCAAATCGCAAAACACAAAAATTTGCCTTATGATTTTTTTAACCTAGTTCCACTTCTCCCACTGTGCCCTTGCATGTTCTTCCTTTTCAGAAACTATCAAAGTCCCTCTTGATTGTCTCAATTCAAGCTATCTCTACTACCATCTGAGGAAGTGCATTTCAGTTCCTAACCATGAGAAATATCAAAATTCCAATATTTTGTATGTTTTTTTCTCTCTGCAAAGACAAAATATATAACTGATTTAGAATCTATGTATTTATAGATAATTTTAAATGAATAAAGCATGTTTATGAAATTTTTAAAAATCCTAGCATGTTTAAAATTAAAATTGCAATCCGCTAAACACACTCAGAACACTAAATTAGACTTGTCACTTCCAGAGCTGGGTTCAAATCTAGTCATGACTGCCAAATAATTGTCTCCTCTGTATGTGAACTGTGCCTTTGTCAACTGAATTTTCATTGCCAATTCCCACAGTGCATATATTACATATAGTATAAAATGGTGCCATCAATTTGCCTGTATCACTTAAAAGGCCATACACTAGTTGATGTGAGAAAAAACAGCCAGATCTTCTTGAGGATAACACCACATCGAAGAATGACCCTCCTCACTCTATCTGTTTCAAGTTCTCGACCAGAATTAGAATGCTAGTTGCTTCTGGGCTACACTCTCTGCTGTTATGTTGCCCAACGTATTGGGTCCTAAGCCACCAGTCAGGATGACTTCCGCTAAAATTCCTGTTGAGCAAAAACAGACTCAAATGCGAGAATCTCCTTAGAATTCCTTCCTCTTGATCTTGATCTAAGATTTAAGTATGTAAACTCATAGGAAACTGTAGTCTTGCATCTCCTTTAAAATGATGTATTTAGTTTATAATGTGACTCCTGAAGATTCCTATTAAATGCATCACACTATACTTTTCTGCATTAAGTTTTATCTGCCCATATCACTATGCCATATGTATCCTCCAGAAATCTATGGCTACCTTCCTCACTGATACCACATTTCTATTTTGTCATCTGAAAACTTTGAAACTGTGACCTGCATAATTAAGTTCAGGCCATTAGTATGTCAGAAAGAACAACTGTAACACTGACCCCTGAGGAACTCTATTGCATACTTCCCTCCAATCTGAAAAGCACCTGCTCACTCTTACTCTCTACTTTCTCTGCCTTAGTCAATTTTGCATGCAATTTCTGTTCAGTTCTGGCATTACCCTTTTTTAATGCCATGTGCTTCAGTTTTTTCTAACAAATGCATTATGTGTACTTTATCAAAAACCCGTTGGCAATCAATGTGGACAACATCAT
Organism: Chiloscyllium plagiosum; assembly: GCF_004010195.1. Lineage (NCBI taxonomy): Eukaryota > Metazoa > Chordata > Chondrichthyes > Orectolobiformes > Hemiscylliidae > Chiloscyllium > Chiloscyllium plagiosum. The sequence continues at coordinate 66,757,102 of NC_057718.1, forward strand.
CTACACTATGTTCAGCAACTCTATTATTTTGACAAAAGTGCTTAATCAATTTTGTCAAACACAATTTTCCTTTAACAATCCATAAAGTTTGTCATTTATGAACATTTATTTTTCTTAGCAACTATTAATTAGAAGCTACATTTAATAACGCACAAGCCCATGTTTTATGTAGATAAAAATAATTGGTGCAATATTATTTTTTCCTTTTTAATTAGGGGAAAGGGAATCTTGGAGACTTGGAAAATCGTAAGACATTGGAGCATTGAGACAAGGTAGCTGTCTCACTAGCCCGAATAAAAGGGTTTCCATTTTAAAAATGCTACCCTGGATTCACAGGTTTGACTGGCAAAGGCTAGGAAGCACCATATTTCTTCCAGGGTGGATGTATACCCCAAGAAGGAGCCTCCACAGAGAATGGAAAGAGGGCTTAATATCTGGAATATAGTACTGAGTAGATAGGAGCAGTGATGAAATAAATTCAATGACCTCATTCAGATGGACAAAATGAGTGCAGCTGAACATCAAATCTCAGACCCCTAACACTAGTCAGGAAGCACAACTTGACCCTATGTCTCACTCGTATTCACCGCATTCATGACACAAATACACACTCACAATCTCTGCATGCTTCAGCAAGCCTATTACTATTTAATTGTGTCAGACATGTCATTAAAGCATTCTGACATGCAGACATTGAATTTCTGCCCTCTTTCATGCAGGAAAATGTAATCGTCACCAGGAAACCGACTGACAAGATCAATGCAGGACCAGCACACCTGGATTCCCCTGGAAGAGATAGCGAATTGAATTATTAAGCTCAAAGCCATAGAGCCCATGACACCCACTACTGCTGAAGTCTTCATGGATGAATTTGCTGCCTTATGCATCAATTTCATTTATTCTTCATACTCATCTGAAAAAGGCTATCAATTAGAAACTGCTAATAGAGTGACCATTAGCCAACTCAACTCTTCCCATATGATTTCAAGTTTACGGACAGTCAAAAACTGCTATCTGAATAGCCACTGCAACCTCATGAAGAAGTATAAATAGATCTTTAACAAGGAAACATCATCATTTGACCTTAAAGTGGCTGCCACCTTTTCAGATATTTGCAAAAGGAATAGTATAAAGGCGACTGCAGATTTGGGATCTGCATGTGGTAAATTGGAGACGTGAGTGGGAAGTATTGGACTGGGGAAAAAGGCCTACCATTCAATGGGAACTGCCAGAATAGTGAGACATTCACTGAATAGAATTTCTTGTTATGATTACACACCAACTCCACATTGATTAAGAGGTAGCTTTGCAAATGTGATAACTTTCAGATTGATGTAAAGGCTTTGAGTATCACTCTGACATTGGTGGGCCCAGCGCAAATGGCGGCAAGGCAGTGACGGAGGACATATGCCCAACAGCAAAAATGGTGCCTGAAGAGTGGCAATTTCAACATTGGTAGGGTTCAATGTAGGTGGCTGCGAGGCAGTGGCGGAGGGATGGCAACCTAGGTGTCGTTGATGATGAGCCTACTCAGGATTGATGAATTCTGTTTAGGCTATAGCTTTCTATTTTTCATCTTACTCTTAAAACGTGGCAACAGCCAAAAAGCTTTTCACTGTATTTTACTGTTTTTCTCACTGTAAAATATACATGACATTACATAATTTATTCATTCATTTATTCAGCTCTATAGTCAATCATGCCCTGTACCATTAGGAAGCCTGATACTTGGCAAGTCCATATGTCCTTTCATTCTGGTGTTTCCACTTCAGGGAGGAATCCACTTTTCTTTTATACAAAATAGTTCTTTTAGGGTAGTACAGTTGTTCAGTGGTTAGCACTGCTGTCTCACAGCACCAGGGTCCCAGGTTTGATTCCAGCCTTGGCTGACTGTCTGTGTGGAGTTCGCACGTTCTCCCCGTATCTCCGTGGGTTTCCTCAGGATGCTTTGGTTTCCTTCCACAGTCCAAAGATGTGCAGGTCAGGTGAATTGGCCATGCTAAATTGCCCGTAGTGTTAGGTGCATTAGTTAGAGGGAAATGAATCTGGGTGGGTTACTCTTTGGTGTGGACTTATTGGGCTATTTCCACACTGTGGGGAATCTAATCTAGACAATATTTCTATGACCTCCTTAATGCTTTTATGCATGACAAATTGAGACACATTGCTCAAGGCACTTGTGCCTATCTGTGGAATAGGATATAAGGGCATTGGTGACTGGGAGGTCTGTTCTTGCCCTAGCTTGAGGCATTAGATCATTATGGGAGAGGTGACACAACTTTGTGAAATGTAGTCTCCTCTGTTCCCGTAATAGGACTGACTTTCCGGGAAGACATTTTGCAAGCATGGTTCTCTCTAGTCTGCATGCATGCATAACCACGCAGCAATCTAGGGAGTACCCTGCCGGAGGAAAAGAAAGACAGTGTGTAAGCAGTGTCTGTATTAAAATTGCATATATATGGCCATGTAACATGGTACAATGGATTGTACTATGCACAAATAGATTGCATGGAATCATTAGAATGACCACTGTGGGTAGAATCTTCTAGGGAGAACCAACATTTCTTCTATTTTCACAGAACTTTCCCTATTTGCCTGCTCCACTGCATGATACAGAACAAGTGACAATACAACTATTGCCTCCACTTATATAAGGCAGTTACTTCCCGCACAATTGGTGGTCAGAAAAGTTCTTAGTGTAAATCAACCTCTGCGTTTGGAGCGATTTTTAAAACTTTAAAGTTTGATCTATACATCAACGTCTATGAAATATTTGACTACCAGGTATTTCATAATGAACTTTCTCCAAATTAACTACTGTAAAGGAGAAGATCACCGTTGTGTATTATTAATAACAAACTAAACTTAAATATATATAGGAATGTTATTAGAATTTACGACAAACGTAGAACACAATACATTTTCTAAATTGACATTCAGAATGAGATTTTGTTTATAAATTAACTCAGTCCTTCTGATTCACGCAAATAGCTTCACATTTTAACCCATCAATTTCTTCATAACTTAAAAGAAACTTTGATCAGATTTTCACTGTGTACTCTCATATCTCCTTTAGGTATACTTCATATATCATAAATAAGGATTTAGAGCTTAAATTTACAGCATGTGCTTTGTTGTTAAAGATTAATTCATCAAAATGTGATTCAAAATGCAATAAATATCATTGCAATTGTTATAACTACAAACACCTATTTTTAATTGCTTAAATGTATAATTAGAATGTAAATGGACTCACATTTTTCTCATATGTTCACAATGCTGATGCCACCTGTTTTGTCTGTTGTCAAGGTAAAAATTAATTGCCAGAAATGCTTACCTTTGTCACTTCAATATTGCATGAACATCATAAGCTAACAAATAAAAAATACACTTACCCAGACCCATGAATGATGAGACCAATAAAAAATATAATGAAGAGATGGTGAGTGAACCAAAACACTTCATAAAATGACTTCACAATAACCCACGTGGAAGAAGTCACCATCAGAACGAAAGCCACAGTAATAATGATGCCAGTCACTCCAGCTGCACTACTTAATAGCTCTTTCACTGGGTTCTGGAAATACAGACAGTATCACATAAGTAATCATAAGTAAGTTTTTTTCTATTTCAGAATTGAATCATGATGAACATCTCTTATACAAAAATCTATATTAAATCCCATAAATGTAATTTCCTGGATGCCAAGCTCAAAGTAAGAAGTTTGTAAGACTTTGCTCAACTTCCTATAAATCTACCTCTAAACCTTACATTTACTTCTGACTTAACTCAAAAAAAATGAGGAGCAAATAAGATGTGATTCTACATTTTAATTGATTGTCATATTCGATCATTAATACGACTTCAATTATGAAACATGTTAAACTTTCATTAAACATATGCAATTTCTACACACACACACAAATAGGAACTTTGTTTCTGCATAAATTCTTGACATTGGGAAGAAATATGGTAAAATTCAGAAAGATAAACAGCTGCTAAAAACATCAATTTTACAGCGTATTTTAATTTAGTTTTGTTAAAACTAAGCAATTGATATTTGCAAACATATTATTTAAATAATTCAAATGGCTTTCCATTTTATCAACTAAAGCTAATGATTCCATTCTTTAACCCATTATCTTCATTCCTTAGTTTAATCAATTAAGAATCCAATGTTTGTTTACAAAGCCAGGCCCTTATATAACCAGCTAAACTTAGTAATGCAAAACATAAATCATAATATTAATTAGTCACTTAAACCATTTGAAAGGGTAGATTCAACAATTATGTACATTTAGATATTGCACAGAAATCTCCAGTTGGGTAGTGTGCATTTTATAAACAGTACATAATACTCAGATCTGTAAAAGAAAATGAATTATTATGTACATTACTTCAGTTTTTAAACTGACAGCAATTTGTAATTTCTCTCCTCTACAATGGTTGGAATTAGAGCGAACATACCGTGTCATACGTTCTGATGGGGTTGAGGTAGTTTTCACTGGAGTTCTTCCCAATGCTGGAAAGCCTGATCAGTAAGTCTTTGGCAACAGGTGAATAACTTGCGTGGTATCGTTCAAGATTGAACAGATGTGCAATTACATGAATAACTAAATGTTAAGACACAAATATTTTATTTTCTACACTTAGGTAGCTTTATTTCATAAAATTATCTATACAATGGTTTGCAAATAGGGGCGGGATTCTAACATCATGTTGGGGATGTGGTGGGAGGTAGGAAGGCTTGTAAAATGGGGTGAGTAAGTAGTGTGTCTGTCAACTTTCCATTGTCATGTTGTTCTGCCAACACTGGGAGCTGCAGGGTATCACATAGAGAACATTAGTGGTCAAATTAAGCCACTTTAGTGGTCAAATAAGGGCTTCTTCCTGTCTTCGCTGTAATTCTGTTAATGATAGGAGGACTCCTCCATCTGGGAGAGTTTGAGATAAGTAATGGAGGCCTTTTGGCAGATCCCAAGGGCCCTTTCTTTTCAGGCAATCCTTGGTCCAGAGAGGTGTTCCTGACCAATGGCAATAATGCCACCTGACCTCGTGATTACCATCATTTTATTCAAAGTTTGTGTGGCCTCAGCACTGGAAAAAAATGTATATGTAGATATCAGATAATGCCAGCAATGATTTGGCTGTGTTGTCTACTGTGAAAAAAATTCTGCCAATGCCATTGGCAAAGAACAGAGGCTTAGGTTGTGCATTAGTTATGTACATAATATTTAGAACCTTAGCTTGAGTCAATACTTGCAGAACATGGAAGAAATTGGAGAAAGCAAATAAACAAACTGAACTCTGTGGCATTTCCAAAACTCCAGGCTTCATGAAATATAGCAGTTGAAGAGAAGCAAGAACAAATGGAATCAACAGGTAAATGTTTTGCTGGCACAGCTTGTGAGTCAGGAAAAGAATGTATGTTTACTGTAGGTTCAGGGACACTGGGAGCTTGAGACGCAGTGGATGGCTGGCTATTGGATCAAAGTTTCTGTAGATACATTTGGTGTCTGATCAAAGACACATTGGAGTGGCTGGACAGATACTGGGGAGTGAGTGACATCAGAGGGGCTGTTCACTTCATGTCGAGGGCTATTGAATTAATACCAATTTATCTAAATATTTTTACAATGAATAAATATATAATTATAGTTTAAAGTGTAAGAGAAACCGAGGTTTGGGACAACTGTAATGTCAAAAAGCAGCTTCTTCATTCAAGGTATGTGAACAGAATTATATCCTGGTTTGGAAATTCATGTGATCTGTATTTTCCAAGGCTTTATTGATGTGTGCTAAATATGGGATTTAGATTTTGGATTGTATCTGGCTTTATCCATGAATTTGGGCAAATTAGGTCCTACTCTGAATTTCATGACATTTTGGCTGTACGTACAGGGAGACAATGTGGGGAGGTATTGACCTAATGGTAATATTAGTTGGCTATTACGCCAGAGACCCTAGGAATGACCTGGGTTCAAAACCCACCACAGCAGATGATGGAATTTGGATTCAATTAAAAAGAGTCTAATGATGACTATGAATCAATTATCAGGAAAAACACATCAGGTTCACTAATGTCCTTGAAGCAAAGAAACAACCATCCTTGTCTGGTGTGGAGGTGCCGCTGTTGTACTGGGGTAGGCAAAGTCAAAAGGTGAGGCACTGGAAAAACACAGGTGGTCAGGCAGTATTCGAGGAGCAGGAGAGTCAAGAGAGTTTTGGGCATAGGCCCTTCATCAGGAATGTGGTAGGAGGAAGGGGGCTGAGAGATAAATAGGAGGGGAGGTGGTGCTGCAGGGAAGCTAATTAGGAAGCCAGTAGGCAGATGCAGGTGGGTGATGGTGATAGATCGGAGAGGAGGATGGAGTGGATAGGTGGAAAGGAAGATGGACATTTGGGACAGTTCAATAGGGTGGTGCTAAGTTGGAGGGTTGGATCTGGGATGTGGAGGGGAGAAGGGAAGATGAGGAAACTGGTGAAATCGATGTTAATACTGTGTGGTTGGAGGGTCCCAAGGCGGAAGATGAGATGGTCTTTTTCCAGGCATTGGGTGGCTAGGATTTGGCAATGGAGGAGGTCCAGGACATGTATGTCCTTGATGGAGTGGGAGGGGGAGTTGAAATGGTTGGCCACAGGGCGGTGGGGTTGTTTGGTGTGTGTGTCCCAGAGATGTTCTCTGAAATGTTCCACGAGTTGGTGTCCTGTTTTCCCAATGTACAGGAGACAACATCGAGAGCAATGGACACAGTAGATAAGTTGGAGGAAAATCTCTGGCGGATGAGGGAGGATCCTGTGGGGCCTTGGATGGAGGTGAGGGGGGAGGTATGAGCGCAGGTTTTACACCTTTTGTGGCAGCAAGGGAAGGTGTCGACAGTGGAGGGGCGGTTGGTGGAGGGCGTGGAGGGGTGGTGGGGGGTCATGGACCTAACAAGGGATTCTTGGAGGGAATGTCCTCTGTGGAATGCTGATGGGGATGCTGATATATCTTCAGTGGTGGGATTTGACTGTAGTTGGCAGAAATGGTGGAAGATAGGTGGAGTGGAAGGTGACGACCAGTTGGGGCTATAGAGTCATGGAGTCATAGAGATGTACAGCATGGAAGCAGACCCTTCAGTCCAACCCGTCCATGCTGATCACATATCCCAACCCAATCTAGTCCCATCTGCCAGCATCCGGCCAATATCCTTTTTGCAGTTGGAGGGGTGGAGTTCAAGGGCAGAGATACAGGAGCTGGAGGAGATGAGCTGGAGGGCATTATTGACTACGTAGGGTGGGGGGAGGGAGAAAATTGCACTCCTTGAAATAGGAGAAGGTATAAAACCTGCACTTTCACCTCCATTCAAGGCCCAAAAGGATTCTTCCACATCCAGCAGAGATTTTCCTACACATCTACAGTGTCCGTTGCTCTCAATGTGGTCTCCCCTATATTGGGGAGACAGGATCCAACTCGTGGAATGTTATAGAGAACATCTCTGGGACAGACGCACCAAACAACCACATCAACCAGTGGCCAACCACTTTCCCTCCCCCGTTCCGCTCCACCAAGGACATGAAAGTCCTAGGCCTCTTCTACTGCCAAATCACAATGACCCGACGCCTGAAGGAAGACCAACTCATCTTCCACCTTGGGACTCTCCAACCACATGGCATCAACATTGATTTCACCAGTTTCCTCATCTCCCGTCCCCCACCTCATCCCAGATCCAACCCTCCAACTCGGCATCGCCCTCTTGAACTGTCCTACCTGTCCGTCTCCCTTCTCACCTATCTGTTCCATCCTCCGCTCCAACCTATCACTATCGCTTCTGCTCCTCAGATGCTGCCTGACTTGCTGTGCTTTTCCAGTGCCTCATTTTTCGACTCTGATCTCCAGCATCTGCAGTCCTCACTTTCTCCTGGGGTGGACAAGGTTAAAAATCACATGACACCAGGTTATAGTCCAACAGGTTCATTTGGAAGTGCACATTTTTGAAATGCTGCTCCTTCATCAAGTAACAGCACACTGAAAGCTTGTACTTGCAAATAAACCTGTTGCACTATAACCTGGTGGTTGTGATTTTTAACTTTATCCTCATGTGGCTTGGTTTTGTTTAATTCCGAACACTTTATTTAAAAAAAATATGTTAAAGACCTGGATAGAGTTCAAAGGGGATTTGCTAGAATTATACCAGGAGTGAGGAATTTTAGCTACAAGGAAAAATTAGAGAAATTGGGCTAATTCTTCTTGGAGCAGAGAAGATCAAGAGGTGACCTTATTGAAGTGTTGAACAAATTATAAACAATTTTCACAGGATAAAGAACGATATTCTGCTTCCACCATTTGGTATGTCAGTAACTAGGGTTCACAATTTCAAGACTGTCAGCAAGAGAGCTAGGAGTGATATGAAGAGAAACTTTTTTTCTCAGAGAGTTGTTAGGATCTGGAATGCGTGGCCTGGGAGAATACTGGAGGCAGATTCCATAGGAGATTTTAAAAGAGAGCTGGATATATGTTTGAAAGTGGTGAATTTAGAGGGCTATGGAAATAGGGCTGGAGAATGGGAGTAGCTGGGTAGCTCTTTTGGGAGCTGGTACAGACACAATGGGTCAAATGGCCTCCTTCTGTACTGTATAATTCTATTGTAGATACAGAAACAAATGATAACTAGTGCATCAAGAAATAAATAATTAGAACAATTTGATTTAAAGAGGCAAGTTGGAGGGAATCCTGAAGGACAGGATGTACATGAAAAAGCAAGGACTGATTCGGGATACTCAACATGGCTTTGTGCATGGGAAATCATGTCTCACAAACTTGATTGAGTTTTTTGAAGAAATAACGAAGAGGATTGATGAGAGCAGAGTGGTAGAAGTGATCTATAAGGACTTCAGTAAGGCATTCGATAAGGTTCCCCATAGGAGACTGGTTAGCAAGGTTACATCTTATGGAATACAGGGAGAACTAGCCATTTGGACACAGAACTGGCTCAAAAGGAGAAGACAGAGGGTGGTGATGGAGGGGTTGTTTTTCAGAGTGGAGTGCCACAAGGATCAGTGCTGGATCCACTACTTTTCATCATTTATGTAAGTGATCTGGATGTGAGCATAAGAGGTATAGTTAGTAAATTTGCAGATGACACCAAAATTGGAGGTGTAGTGGACAGTGAGGAAGGTTTCCTCAGATTACAATGGGATCTTGATCAGATGGGCCAATGGGATGAGGAGTGGCAGATGGAGTTTAATTTAAATAATTGCGAGGCGCTGCATTTTGGGAAAGCACATCTTAGCAGGACTTATACACTTAATGGTAAGGTCCTAACGAGTGTTGCTGAACAAAGAGACCATGGAGTGCAGGTTCATAGCTCCTTGAAAGTAGAAATCGCAGGTAGATAGGATAGTGAAGAAGGCGTTTGGTATGCTTTCCTTTATTGGTCAGAGTATTGAGTACAGGACTTAGGAGGTCATGTTGCAGCTGCAGAAGGACATTGGTTAGGCCGCTTTTGGAATATTGCATGCAGTTCTGGTCTCCTTCCTATAGGAAGGACATTGTGAAACTTGAAAGGGTTCAGAAGCAATTTACAAGGATGTTGCCAGGGTTGGAGGATTTGAGTTATAAGGAGAGGTTGAATAGCCTGAGGCTGTTTTCCCTGGAGAGTTGAAGGCTGAGGGGTAACCTTATAAAGGTTTATAAAATCATGAGGGGCATGTATAGGGTAAATAGACAAAGTCTTTTCCCTGGGGTTGGGAGTCCAGAACTAAACGGCATAGGCTTAGAGGGGAGGGGAAAGATATAAAAGAGTCCTACGGGGCAACCTTTTCACGCAAAGGGTGGTGCATTTATGGAACGGGCTGCCAGAGGAAGTGATGGAGGCTGGCTCAATTGCAACATTTAAGAAGCATCTGCATGGGTATATGAATAGGAAGGGTTTGGAGGGATATGGGACGGGTGCTGGCAGGTGGGACTAGATTAGATTGGGATATCTGGTTGGCGTGGATGAGTTGGACCCCATGGTCTGTTTCCATGCTGTACATCTCTATGACTCTATGACTCTAAGTTGTTTCAGTCTGGGAAATAAGGAACTAAAGGCCTTTAGACTAACCTCTATCAAAGAATGTTTCAAAGAACGAAGAAAAATCTTAATAACAGCAAACAAGCAAACAGCAACATAATTTTAATAATCAGCAAATATCTACCTGTATGTAGGATTATCATGTAGGCAACAATCTGATGAAATCTGATGTTTTTATCTAGTTGTTTTCTGATATTGCTTCGACAATACTGGGTTAAGAAAGTATATAAGAACATTTTAGGTATTAGCTAATAAATTTAGTGAAAAGCATGCCCTACATTTGACAAAGGAGAAAGCTAAATAGTTTTAAGTCACCTCATGAATGCAGTGAAATCGTTACCAAGTGATAGAAGTTCAAGATTTTCTTGAAGTTAAGATTCTCTAGTAATCTAATTCCAAAAATCCTGACAAAATGGACGGAATCATCCATTTTGCAGTTAACATCTGGCATTTGTTGTGGAAGTGGGAGTTACTGGCATCGTCCTTTCTCACATAGTCAGGTCACATGGGATTCAGGGTGAGTTTGCCAATTGGATGCATAATTGACTTAACAGCAAGAGACAGAGTAATGGTGGAGGGTTGCTTTTCAGAATGGAGGCCTGTGACCAGCAGTGTTCTGCAGAGTTTGGATCTGGGTCCTCTTTTGTTTGTCATTCACATAAATGATTTAGATGAGAATATAGTTCGTAAGCTTGCAGATGACACCAAAACTGGAGGCATAGTGGACAGTGAAGAAGGTTTTCTAAGATACAAAGGGATCAAATAGGTCAATGGGCTGAAAAAAGGCACATGGAATTCAATTTAGATAACAGCAATGTATTGCATTTTTGGTACAACAAACAAGGGTAGGGCTTATACAATTAATGATCGGGCCTTGGGTAGCGTTGTAGAACGGAGGGACCAAGGGATGCAGGTACATAATTCTTTGAAGTTTGTGTCACAAAAAGACAGGATGGTTAAAAAGGCATTTGGAACGCTTACCTTCATTGTTCAGTCTTTTATGTGTAGGAGTTGGGAAGTTGTATTGCGGTTGTGCAGGACATGGTGAGGCCTGTTCTGGAATACTGTGTCCAGTTCTGTACACCCAGTTAGAGGAAGGGGATATTATCAAGCTGGAGAGGGTCCAGACGTGATGATTGAGTGTTGCCAGGGTGTTTGCCAGGGTGTTGCTAGATATAGAAGATTTGAGTTGTAAAGAAAGGCTGAATAGGCTGGGACTTTTTTATTGTAGCGTAGGAGATTGAGAGGCGACCTAAAAGAAGTTTATAAAATAATGAGAGGTATAGGTAGAGTTAATGGTAGTTGTCTTTTGCCAACGATGGGGGTTTTTAAGACTAGATAGAATATTTTTAAGGTGAGAGGAGAGAGATTTAAAAAAGATACAAGGGGCAATATTTTTACACAGAGGGTGGTTCGTGTGTGGATTAAATACCTGAGGAAGTGGTGGATGTGGATATAATTACAACATTTAAAACACATTTGGATAGGTACATGAATAGAAAAGGTTTGGAGGGATATGGATCAAGAGCAGGCAGGTGAGACTAATTTAGTTTGGAATTATGTTCGGCGTGGACTGGTTGGACCGAAGGATCTGTTTCCATGCTGTGTGATTCTATGACTCTATATCTCTATGACAACACGTTACATATGCTGGCAGGGAGAAAACGGTCAATCTTATATGGCCAACAGGCAAAAAGTTCTTACCCCAACTAGGACCTTCTGAAGTTGAAGGGCACCTGGCCCTTCTCTTACTGCAAGCGAGGAGGGAACATTCAGGCTCTGTTGGTATTCCCGCACAGTGACCAAGCAGCTCAAGATGGCTAGGTCTAGAATCCTGCAGTAATGTCCTTGGGCTGAGATAATTGACTTCTAGCAATCACAATTATCTTTATTATGTTTAGAATGACTCCAAACAATGGAGAGACTTGCCACCAGTTCTGCTGGGGCTCCTTAATACCATATTATGTTGTTAAGTTAAAGACAGTCACTTTCATCTCATCTTTGAAATTCACTTCATGTTTAACTGAAGCTGAAATGAGGTCAAGAATTGAGTGACATTGCAAAATCCAAACTGAACAGGTTATTGTCTGATGGACCCTTTCTATCACTTTACTGATAATCAAGAATAGAGTGAGTTAGATGTAAATAATCACTATTTAAAAAAGCAATTTGGCGCTCCTTGAAGTCTTGGCTAGAAGTTATCTATCAATTAAAGAACATGGAGATAATTTGAACTTTGAATGATATTTGCTACATTTGCTTATATAAAATGGTTGCAATGCTTCAATTCTAAAAGTAATTCAATTGTTTCACAAAGGCAAGTTCTTTCTTCTTTATTTTTATCATAATTCAACAGCTCATGCTAATTTACAAATTTCATCTTACCCTCTGGTATACCGTAAGGATTTAACATTTCTATCATTACAGATAAATCTAATATATTTGATCTTTTCTGAGTAAAACTATGCCTAACTGTAGCAAAGGGTATAAACCTTAGGGTACTTTGATAAAATGATACGTACATTACACGATCCTCTCAAAAGTGAAATCAGATTTCGACTGACTGGCAGCAGAATCAGGAGACTGTTGAAGTTGAGACACATTGCAGATGCTCTTGACCAAGCCAATGCTGACTGATAGGAGGAATCAGACAAACATCTCTTGCTTACTACTAAAGGTAGATTAATGGTTCAACTAGATTAAACATAGTGAAATAACAATAACATAACACTTACCCCAAGCATTGCTCGGGTATAAATATATGCTGCTTCTTGTTCATACAGGAAGAAAGTATGGAGAAAAAGTAAAGTGTTGACTCCCAACCACAACAACTGTAACAAAAGAAGTTTTTATTTCACAAACTAGAAAGTCATGGCTTTTCATTTTGCAAGTTTGTCTAATTTATTTTAAATGGATTACTGTGGGGTAGCAAATGTTTAAAACATTGCAAAGGAATTTTATTTTAATAATAAATTTTAAATGTGCCCAAGTTAGCAACTAGGTTCACACTTTACTTAATAAACAGATGCAAATTAAAACCTTATGGTGTGAATATAATGTATAACATGATGTGCAACCTGTAGCTTTTGCTTTTCAATAATTGATCTAGATTTCTCAAAGAATGCGGTTAGTTCTGTTTCTTTGTAAACTTTCCAAAACTTACTTAAGCCTATAAAAAAACTAATTAACATTAAAGGTTCAGTGCTAAAGTTAGTTTTATTATTACTTGTAAAAATGAGTTCAAATATAGACTGATGTAACTCTACAGGAAGCATATTGATGAATTAACAAGTATAAAACTTACTAATATGATAAGCTTTGGACCATCATTCACAAACCAGTTTGCCATTGATCACGTAGAGCTGTGGCTTCAGTCTGTTCTCAGCTCCTTTACAACTGGTGTTCTGTTTTCTACCTACCCATCACTGTCATCTGTTGTTGAGGGGTAGAATTACTGAGGGTGCACTCTGGGAATCACAATCCTCTTTGATGGTCTGGTATTCACATATTTATTAAGATGTAGTACAATATTAAGAATTCCAACATCCCATAGTGTAGGCAATTATTAAAAAAACAAGCTCAAGCACTGGGTCTCAGTGAGTAAATTGATTTCTTTCATCTCATCAGAGGTAAGAATCCTATGTAAGAAGAGCTTACTCATTCTCAACAGAACTTCTATTGGTTACACTGCCAGATCCATTCAGTCAGCCAAACTGAATAAATAGCTTATGAAGTGGAAAAAATACATTGTGCAGTATGATGTATGTTTCTAGTTTTGCAGTAAATACATGCAACAGAAAATACTGTGTTCCACTTGCTCAGTTGAGTGTGTTCTTATCTTTGTTGATTAGAGTCCCATAACAACCATTTATATTAATATGGCACCATTTATGTAAAACATCTCATGATGCATTATAATAGCTTTACAGGTGTTAGTGTGCAACTACAATAAGTTCTTAAGAAGGGTTAAAAAATGTAATCCTTTATTATGAGAGGAATTAAAAACAAGGGATGTTATCTTTCAGTTATGCACCGCATTGGTGAGACCATATTCCCAATACTGTGTGTAGTCTTGTCTCCTTATCTAAGGAAGGATATAAATGTATTGAAGATTGTTCAGAACATGTTTGCTGGATTGGTAGCAAACAAAAATAGAAATTACTGGAGAAACTCAGCATATCTGGCAGCATCTGTGGAGAGAAAACAGAATTAATGTGTCCAGTGAGCTTTCTTCAGAACTAATAACATGTAGAAACCCCAATTGTATCAACTCCTAACTTAACTACATATCCTCACACGCTGCTTCCTCTGAGGACTCCATTCTATTCTCTCAGTTTCTCCATCTCCATTTATTCTAGTTAAAAGGCATTTGGATAAATATGTGGATAGGAAACGTTTAGAAGGATATGGGCTCAAGTGCAGGGAAAAAGGGTTAACGTGGATAGACCTTTTGATCGGCATGGGTCAAGGGGCCTGTCTCCGTGCTGTAGGACTCTATGATGCTACCTTCTGCAGAGGGGCCTCAGACATATCCACCTTTTCCTCAGCTGAAGATTCCCCACCACAGGACCCTTAGTTGGTTCCCACACTTCTGCCCTCACCCCTTCTCTTCCCTTCCACAACAATGACAGGGTCCCCTTCATCCTCACATTCCACCTCATCAGCGTCTGCCTCCATAGAATCATGTGATTTCTGCCACCTTCAGCAAATGTCACCACCAGACTAATATTCTCCTTCCCTTCCTTGACAGCATTCTATAGGGACAGTTTCCTATGGGACACCCTGGTCTACGACTCCGCCACTCCCAATATCCCCACAGCTTGTGCTGCATGGGAAATTGAGACTGCATTTACCAGAAATTACATTAGGCAAGGTCCATAAATACAATAATGGGGCTAACCAGCATTTTGATGCTGGAAAGGGTAAATTTCAATTGATAACACCAAATTCTGGAGAACGCGGTGGGTCAGACAGGCCTTGTGTGAAGTTCTGTGCTATGTTGGAGGCAAACTCCTCCATGCTCCTTGATAGTTACAGCAGGCTTCCTTACAAGTTATCTTGGATGCCAAAGCAGCAATGGTCTTTGTGTGCATATTCATCTTACCTATCGTGATGTGGAGGAGCCGGTATTGAGTTGGATCAACAAAGTTAAAAATCACACAACACCACTGCCGCCCTTGAACCCCACCCCTCCAATTGCAACAAATACAGAAACCCCGGTCCTCACCTTCAATCCAACCAACCTACAGATACAATGCATCATCCTCCACCATTTCCGCCACTCACAAACAGTCCCCACCACCAGGGATATTTCCCTTCCCACTCCTATCTGCATTCTGCAGAGACCATTCCCTCTGCGACTTCTTTGTTAAGTACATGACCCCGCACCAACCCACCCTCCACTCCTGGCACCTTCCCCTGCCACCGCAGAAGTAGAAAACCTATGCCCACATCTCCCCCCTCACCTCTGTCCAAGGCCCCAAAGGATCCTTCCACATCAGACAGAGATTTACCTGTACTTCCACATATGTCATCTACCCTGTGTCTGTTGTTCTTGATGTGGTCTCCTCTACATAGGGAAGACCGGTCGCCAACTTGTGAAATGTTTCAGAGAACATCTCTGGGACACATGTTCTAAACAACCCCACCGCTCTATGGCTGAACACTTTAACTTCCACTCCCACTCCACCAAGGACATGCAAGTCCTGAGCCTCATCCACCACCAAACTCTAGCCACCCAATGCATAGAGGAAGAATGCCTCATCTTCTGCCTTGGGACCCTCCAGCCACATGGGATCAATGTAGATTTCATCAATTTCCTCATTTGTCCTCCCCCATCTTATTCTATATCCATCCTTCCAACTTGGTACAGCCGTCTTCAACTGTCCTATGTGTCCACCTTCCTTCCCACCTATCCGCTCCACCCTCCCCTCCGACCTATCACCATCACCCTCACCTTCATCTACCTTTCGCATTCCCAGCTACCTTCCCCTCAGCCCCCCCACCCCCTTTCATTTATCTTGCAGCCACCCCCTCATTCCTGATGAAGAGCTCATACTCGAAACGTCGACTCTCCTGCTTCTCGGATTCTGCCTGACCGGCTGTGCTTTTCCAGCACCACACCTCTCAACAGGTTTATTTGGAAGAACTAGCTTTCAGAGTGCTGCTCCTTCATCAGGTAGCTGTGGAGCAGGACTATTAGACACAGAATTTATCGCAAAAGATTACAGTGTCATGCAACTGAAATGATATGTTCAACAACCTAGATTGCTGTCAAGTTTTTCATCTTTTAGAGCAGCTTGCAGGTTTCAGTTCATTAATATGTAAATCCAGAACGTCTTTTAAGTCAAATTCTCGGGATAACTTAAGGGTTTTTTTTTAAAAAAGGTGATATCTCAGCTCAGACAATGCATTCAGTTACCATGAGGTACCCATGAGGATCGCCTCAGCGGGGACCTTGGGTTCATGTCACACTACAGGTGACCCCACTGCACTATACACTCTCTCATACACACACACTCTTACATACTCACACATTCATGCAGATCTTCTCTCATACACATGCTCTCTCTCTTATACACACACAGACACACTCCCCTCACTCACATCCACGCACACACCCTCTCACAGGCTTATACTCCATCACACTCACTTTATGAAGCATGCATGCACACAAATGCACATTCACACTCACACGCAAATGCGTGCTCTCTCTCTCTCTCTCTCTCACATGCACACGCACACACATAGTCTATGAGGTGAATTTGTACTGCAGAATTATATTTGCAGATACATTCTATTTTGCTCAAAAAGCACACAATCAGCAGGCAGTCAATCCATATAACATTTTATAAATTCCACTTTGGAAATAGAACCAGTCTGACAGATTGGAATACAGACAGATTCTAATCTCACATCTTTCATGCATTGTCTGAACTGAGATGTCACCTTTTTTTTATAAAACCTTAAGTTAACTCGAGAATATGACTTAAACGAAGTTCTGGGATTTACGTATTAATGAACCAAAACCTGCAACCCATTCTAAAAGATGAAAGACTTAACAGCAATGTAGGTTTGCTCAACATATCATTTCAGTTGAATGACACTCTGATCCTTTGCTATAAATTCTGTGTCTTAGGCTCCTGCTCCACAGCTACCTGAAGAAGGAGCTGCAATCTGAAAGCTAGTTCTTCCAAATAAACCTGTTGGATTCTAATCTGGTGTCGTGTGATTTTTTAACTACTTATCCTGTACATTGTCCATCAAAATCCTTATCTGAATCCCTTGAAGTTAACTTGTATGCAACATTACCTTCCAGGGAGCTTGCACATAAATTGACCTAATCTCCTGAATAATCTTCTGGCTCTTGTTCCATGATTCACTACCTCCAGATCCTGACTCTATGCAACCATCTAAGGCACTTAGTATCAGAATTTGAACTAATGGTTGCGAGGATCAGGTCAAATGCTGGTGCTTCTTGCTCAAAGATATGTCATAGCTTTCATCCATCCACATGAGTTTGCAGTAGTTGATCAGGTGGCACCTATTTGGCATCTGAAAACAGGAAGTCAAAAGTCGGTAATTGGGGTGAAGAAAAGAAGGTGGAATGGAAAATAAGAAGCCCACTGTTACACATTCTGCATACCAGATGGCTGGATGATAAGGATCATATAATAGGAACATATTGTCATCCTGAATGCCTTTTGCAACACAGAATCTAACAATCTTTCTGAGCATATAAAGATGGATTACTAATATTGACCTCCAGTTGAGGTATTTGAAGTTCTGCCACTATTGGCAATCCACAGGATTTTATTTCAACAGCAACTTTCTCCCGATCCTTTCTGAGAGTGTCCATTGAGGGCTCCTTCAGAAAGATGGCCTCTCCTCATGACAGGGTGTGGGCTATTTGTGAGAAACAACCACAGTATCCAAAAAAAAGTAGCAATCCAGTTTAACAATCCACTTTGTTGTATAATGATTATAATGAGGTCAACCTAGTGAACCTCATAGAATATGGATTCCCTGACTGGGGCTGTTACTCTGGTGCAAATAATCTGGCTGACAGATGAGAACAGAAGTGTCAGAGGTTCTGTTCGCTTTGAGAGCTGGCTCTGAGGGAGCTGATCAGTGCGAAAGACTCTCCGTGTATTAATAAGGGGTGACTTGGTGACAGGATACCAGCCAATACATTATATTGTCTCTTCTAAGTTTTGTAATTTTATCCAACTGTATAAATTCTCACCCCTTATAATTCCCCTTTTCCTGACTCTGTTCCAATACTGAGCATTCCTCCCTGCCTTCACTTCCACCATTAGAGGTATTCATCTGCTAGCTGTCTTCAGCTACCTAGTTCACAGCCTCTGGAATGGCCACCCTGAACTACTCCATTTCGTTTAGACCATCCTTAAAATATAACTGTTTGATATGGATTGTTGAGATCTAACAATGTTTGTTTTTTCATAAATTAGCAGTACTAGGCATGGAAAGTTAGAAGCAGGTTAAATATAACAAAGACATTTCTCAAAATCACATGTTAATTTTTAAAGATTTAGGATTTCTGAGAATTTGTTGCTGGATGAAGTAGGACACATATACATGGGTAATGTTGTAGTTGTGAAATGTACTGGTGCCCTCTCCTGGTATAATGTTGTATAGAGATTTCATATTCATCTAACCAGCCTGCTGAATTGGGCATGGTAACACAATGGTTAAGTTACTAAACTAGCTACTTACCTTCTTGTGTAACTACACCCACTTTCCCACCTGCTCCCCATAATTTCTTGATAACACGAGACATCAAAAGTCTATTAATTCCAACATTGACATATCTACTGATAGTGCATTCACAACATTGTGTTAGGTGACAGAAGAACTTGTTTCATCGGCATTCTATCCACCACCTTAAACATTCATTCCTATTACTACTGGCACATAGTGGCAGCAGTGATTACTATCTATACAATGCACTGCTACAACACAAAATGCTCCTTTGGCAGCACCTTTCATATTCGTGTCCTCTGATTAGATGAACAAATACAGCATATCCATGGAAATACCACAAGTTGTAAGTCCTCCCCAAGGCAAAACACCACTTGATAGAGTGGTGTTTCTTCATTGTGACTGTGTCAATATTCTGTAACTCCATCCCTTACAACACTGTGGGTATACTTACACCTATGGAATGCAGTAGTTCAATAAACTTGCCACCCCCTTTTCAAGGGATATTAGAGATGAAGGGCTTAGGCCCGAAACGTTGATTCTCATGCTCTTCGGATGCTGCTTGATCTGCTGTGCTTTTCCAGCACCACACTCTCAACTCTGATCTCCAGCATCTGCAGTCCTTACTTTCTACTAAATATTAGGGATGGGCTAAATATGGACATTAAATATTGGGTTTCTGAGTTACACTTACACCTTATGCAGGAACAAAATAATGCAGCTAATGGCATGAGAAACCATCAGTGTATGCAAAGTCTCATTTTTTTTATATTGCTTCTCACTGGCAAATGGGAACAGAATGGGAGGTAATGGTGTAGTGGTAAGGTCACTAGACTTGGAATTCAAGATACTGGTCTGTTCTGGGCATGTGTTCAAATCCATAATGGCAAATAGTGAGTGCTGAATTCAAAAACAAATCTACTCAAATTGTAACCACCGTTAATTTTTGTTGAAAACTTATCTGGTTCCTTTAGGAAATGAAATTTGCCATCCTTTCCTGGTCTAGCCTGCCTATCACTTCATAATGTGGAGGAGCCGGTGTTGGACTGGGGTGGACAAAGTTAAAAATCACACAACACCGGTTAGTACTTCCAAATAAACCTGGTGGGCTATGACCTAGTGCTGTGTGATTTTTAACTTTTATCACTTCATACTCACAGCAATGTGTCTCTTAGCTAGGTAATTGGGAATGGACAATAAATGCTGCTCGAGCCAGTGACACTGGACATCACGTAAACAAATAAAAAACACAATATTGGTGTTTTTTTTTTAAATATAGGGAATCTTGATGACCTCCTTTACTCAGTAGAGTACTGCGCTTTTTGAGGCATTACTTGTATCTCATGCTACAGCCTGAAGTGAGCCAGCAGCATGTAGATTTCAGGGAGCATCTTCTTGGCGAAGTAAAAGCAGCTTTCCTAACTTTAGCTCAGGTACAAGAATTGCTCCCGACGATTCTCTTTAGTATGAACTCCTGATCCTCCTCCTACCAATTCTGGGTCATTGCCTTGCTCTTCAGCAACTCACTTCATTTCCTATACTGAGTAGAAGTCATAAATTGACTCCTATATCTGAAAGCACCTTTTTCGTGTAAAACTAACTCAGCAAATAACTTACAGGTAATGCATAATCATTTTAATTAGTGTTGGTGGATGAGTGGGAGGTGTGGTATTCATACCATTTAGTATCGTGATCTTCAAATAGACTTAAATGATAATATTTCGCACTTATTAGCTTCCTTATTATTTCAGAAATCTGTCCTGAATACAATTCAGAAGGCCATTGCCCCAAGGACTTGAGCTTTTTTGTATTATCCAATCAGCTGATGAGTCAGTATTCCTTCAAGATGAACACCAGTTAAAAGCAGGACTAGTCAGGACGAAGAGCAGGAGAAGCACACAATGTAGTCTTCATGGGAGATCGCAATTTCCACAACAGAGTCTCTCAGTAGCCTAAATACTGATTGAGCCAGCCATGGATTGAAAGACTTTTCATAGAATCATAAAATACCTACAGAGGCAATTTTTGATTTGATTGATTTGTTATTGTCACATGGACGTAGGTACAATGAAAAGTTTTTTTTGTGTGCAGTATGGGCAGGTCATTCCATACAAATTGCATTAGGAATGTGCAAGTTAGATGGCCATGATATGGAGGTGCTGGTGTTGGACTGGAGTGGACAAAGTTAAAAATCACTCAACACTAGCTTTTGCGATAAGTTCTGTGTCTTATGCTCCTGCTCCATAGCTAACTGATGAAGAAACTGCACTCTGAAAACTAGTACTTCCAAATAAACCTGTTGGACTGTAACCTAGTATTGTATGATTTTTAATTGTCCACCCCAGTCCAACAGCAGCACCTCACATCATGGCCACCTAATTTGCACATCCCTAAACACTACAGGGCAATTTAGCATAGCCGATTCGCCTAACCTGCATATCTTTGGACTATGGGAGGAAATTGGAGGTAACCCATGCAGATATGAGGAGAATGTGTGAACTCTACACATTCAGCCACCAAGACTGGAATTGAATCTGGGTTCTTGGCACTGTGAGGCAGCAATGCTAATAACTGAGCGACTGTGTTGCCTTTTCTGCCAGACATGGTCTATGGCGAATGGTGACAAAAACAATAAGAGGGAATAACCTACTTGGTTTTTCAATCTCTAATTGACCTGTTGTAGTTGCATCTGTCCATGACAGTAATGGTAGAAATCACTATCATATAGTGTTTGTTGAACCAGAATCCCATCTTTACACTGAGGGCACCATGCAGTATGCTACGACCACCTTTCTTAATGGGATAGAATCATAACAGATGCAACAACTCAAAACAGGGAAATCGTGGGGTCCTTTAGGCTATCACCAGCAGCAGAATTGTTTTCAAACATAATTCATAATCTTAGCATACCTTACACTCTATCATCCTATTGGAATCATGTTGTGAAACTTGAATGGGTTCAGAAAAGATTTGCAGGGATGTTGCCAGGATTGGAGGATTTGAGCTATATGGAGAGGCTGAATAGGCTGGGGCTATTTTCCCTGGAGTATCGGAGGCTAAGGGGTGACCTTATAGAGGTTTATAAAATCATGAGGGGCATGGAAAGGATAAATAGACAAAGTCTTTTCCCTGGGGTGGGGGGTGTCCAGAACTAGAGGTTTAGGGTGAGAGGGGAAAGATATAAAACAGCCCTAAGGGGCAATGTTTTTCACACACAGGGTGGTGCATGCATGGAATGAGCTGCCAGAGGAAATGGAGGCTGGTACAGTTGCAGCATTTTAAAGGCATCTGGATGGGTATAGGAAGGGTTTAGAGGGATAAGGCCAAGTGCTGGAAAATGGGACGAGATTAGGTTAGGATGTCTGGTCAGAACGTATGAGTTGGACCGAAGGGTCTGTTTCTGTGCTGTACTTCTCCATGACTCTATTACTCTAAGTTGGGGGAATAGTCCTCATTTAATGAGGAGTGCAAGACAGTACCACTTCCTCCGGCAATTCATTCCACACATGAACCACTCTCTGTCTAAAAATGTCCTTTTTAAAATTTTCTCTCATCACATTAAAAATATGCGCCCTAGTTTTGAAAACCCATCCGAGGAAAATGAACCTTATAATTCACCTTATCTGTGTCCCTCATGATTTTACAAACCCCTATAAACGTCACATCTCAAACCTCTATGCACCAGTGATAAAAGTACCAGCCCATCCAGCATACTTTTTAAATTCAAACCCTCCAGAACTAATCTCTTTTAGCAAAGCTGTTCCATTAAGCTACAACACTGGTATCTTCTCCACAAAATGTATTCAATTGTCCAACGAATTTCTGTCCACAAAACCAATTTAGCTAATTACTGCTGTTATGACATGGGATAAACCCCTCTGTTAATTTAAACCCATCACACAGAAAAGATTCACCCTGGGCTCTAATCTGTGAAAATTCGAGAGGCAAAGAATTATCCCAAAAGTCACTATTTAAAGTAAAAATTAACAAGTTTATTTTTTGTTTTAAAGGTCTGACAGAGAATAATTAATTAACAACTATTTCCAACTCATTTCCCCAACCTATCTTTTATTTTCCCTTCTACAATACTGGTCCATTAAAACCCCAGTTTAAGATTTACAAAAAAATTCCAATTTCAAAACTAACCAGCTGTCAAATCTTCTCTTTGTATCTTCCCCAGTCTTCTTTTCTTTGTCTTAGGGTTTCTATTTCACAGGTTGTTGATAGATAAAGATATCTTTAAGATAGTTATTCTGCGGGCAGTCTACATATGTTGGTGGCTTGGCAGTTCTCCCCCAACTGTTCAATTTTTCCTGGTCTTATATCCCAAAGCATCAGATCGTTTCAATGGATTTAATGTTGTGAACATACCAAATTAAAACTTGATTGGAATTTAGTAACTTGGGGCATAATTTAAACTGATTAGCTGAATTTGAATTTGTTTTTGTTTCATAGCAACCCAGGTACTGCTAGCTGCTGGACCAAATGTTACATTGTAAATCCTCCAGCACTCTATGTGCTTGATAAGTCCTTCAACTCTCTTAAAGATACTGTATCCCTTACACCTTCATAGCACTACCTCATAGTCTAATCTATATCATCAACAAAGTGATGGAAGATGTCATTGACAGTGCCATTAACTGACACCTATCAGTTATACACTCACTGATGGTACTCAGTTTGATTTGGAGCATTCTGTTCCGGGCTTCAAAAAAGCCTAAGTTCAGACATAAACAGAAGGGCAGAATTTGCAAGGTGAAGTGAGAGTGACCGTTATTGGTCTCTAGGCAGAATTTAGTAATGCATAGCAAAGTCTTAAGTCAGTATGAATTTAAGTGAGTGGGGAGGCTCCAGTGGTACCTAGCACAAAGGAAGATTGTTGTGGTTGTTGGAGGCCAAACATCTCAGCCACAATACATCTCCACAAGAGTTTCACAGGCCCTAACCTTCCCTCCATCATAAAGTTAAATGTGGCAATGTTCATTGATGGTAGTAGCATAGTTCAGTACCATTCATGACCCCTCAACTATTGAAGCAGATGGAGGACAACATACACACTAGACTGGATAATATTTAGGTTTGGACTAATTAGTGATGTAAATGTTACTTGCTATTAAGTGCCAAAATAGAGAATCTACTAACTCCTCTTGTTGTCGTATGTCATGAATATTTGACTTGATTTGATTTGATTTGAATTATTATTGACACAGGTACCTAAGTACAGTGAAATGTTTTGTTTTGCGTGCAGTACAGACAGATCATCACATACATAGATCATAGAGAGATTGAACAGAATGTGGAATACAAAGTTATGGCTGCAAAGAAGGTGCACAAAAAGCAAAAACATCATTAGACTTTAAATTTAAGACATCCGTTCAGAAGTCTAATAACAGCTGCGACCAAGCTGTTCTTAAACCTGTTGGTACATGTGTTAAAGGTTTTGAATCTTCTGCTTGATAGAAGAGGTTAGAAGAGATTATAACTAGGGCTGGAGAGGTCTTTGATGGTGTTGGCTGCTGCTGAGTTCCCTTTACCAGCATCTTGAGGATTACTATTGTCTAGAAATTTAACTGCACCAATTCTTGTGTCCACAAGAGTAGATAGAAGCTGGATGAATTTCTGACTCACAATACCTATCTACCACCTGGAAAGCACAAGTAAGGAATGTGATAGAACACTCTTTCTAAATGAACAAGCTCTAACATTATGCAGGAGGTTTGACATGTTGTCACAAAGGTAATGTTATATTATTAACGCTATAGAGAAAACTAATCAATTTTTAAAATGGACACAATGAATCTCATAAACTGGCTCCCAGAAGTTACATGAATTCCTTTGTGGATTCAGATGTATTGGGACCAATTTGCATTGATGTCAAGAAATCACAACTGATTTTTTGAAATTCAACAAATTGCACAAAACCATGCTGATTATTCTTAATCAATTTGTGCCTCTCTAAATGTCCATAAATTCTATCCTTGAAAATCACCTTCAATAGTTTATCCAAAGCCAAAGTCAGAATCACAGGCCCTAGTTTCTCCTTACAACCTTTCTTAAACAAATGTATAACATTAGCCACTCTCCAATCATCACACACCTCACACATAATTTTAGATGATGCAAATATTTCTTCAAGGGGCCTGATAATTTCCTCCCTTACTTCCCACAATGTCCTGGGATACATTAAATCAGGTCCTGGAGATTTATCCACTTTATATTCTCTAAGACCTCCTGAACTTTCTCTTCTGTAATGTGAACTGTTTTTAAAACATCCAAGTTTATTTCTCTGTATTCTCTAGACTTCTTTTCTTTCTCCCCAGTAAAAGCTGAAATGAAATATTCATTTAGTATCTCTCCCATCTCCTGGGGTTCAACAAAAAGATGACTTCCTTGATCTTTAAAAGGCCCTACCCTCATTCTAGTTACCAAATTCTTAAAGGTGATTATAAAAGATAGGATTTATGGACATTTAGAGAGGCAAAAATTGATTAGGGATAGTCAGTACTGTTTTGTCTGAGGAAAATGGTGTCTCACAAACTTGATTTGAGTTTTTTGAGAAAGTGATCAAAAAAGTTGATGATGGAAAAGTAGACACTGTTTATTTCGATTTTAGTAAAGCCTTTGATAAGATTCCACATGGTAGACTAACTAGTAAAGTTAGGTCACATGGGATTCGTAGTAGCTTGTTAATTGGATACATAAGTGGTTTAACAGCAGGAGACAGAGTCATGGTGGAGGGTTGCTTTTCGGAATGGAGGCCTGTGACCAGCGGTGTTCTGCTGGGATTGGTTCTGGGTCCTCTTTTGTTTGTCATTCGTATAAATGGTTTAGATGAGAATATAGAAGGTATGGTTCGTAAATTTGCGGATGACACCAAAACTGGCGGCATAGTAGACAGTGAAGAAGGTTGTCAATGGGTTAAAAAATGTCAGTTGAGGTTCAATCTGGATAAATGTGAGGTATTGTATTTTGGTACAACAAACAAGGCTTATACAATTAATGGTAGTGCCTTGGGTGTGTTGTACAGGGGGACCTAAGGGTGCAAGTACATAATTCTTTAAAGTTTGCGTCACATATGGACAGGATAGTTAACAAAGCATTTGGCTGTCAACACTCAGTCCAAAGAGTATAGGCTTTCAATGTTATGTTGAGTTTGTATAGGACATAAGTGAGGCCTGTTCTGGAATACTGTGTCTAGTTCCGGTCACCCAGTTATTGGAAGCATATTATTAAGCTGGAGAGGGTTCAGAAGAGGTTTACCAGGATGTTGCCAGGTATGGAGGTTTTGTGTTATAAAGAAAGGCTGGATAGGCTGGGACTATTTTCACTGGAGTGTAGAAGCATGAGAGGTGACCTGATAGAAGTTTATAAAATAATGAGAGGTATAGATAGATAGTTGGTAGTTGTCTTTTCCTAACATGGGGAATTTCAAGACCGAGGGCATATTTTTGAGGTGTGAAGAGAGAGATTTGAAAAAGACAAGTGGGGCAAATGTTTTTACACAGAGGGTAGTTCGCGTGTGGAATGAACTTCCTGAGGAAGTGGTGGATGTGGGTACAATTACAATGTTTAAAAGACATTTGGATGGGTACGTGAATAGGAAGGGTTGGAGGGATATGGGCTGGGAACAGGTGGAACTAGTTTAGTTTGGGATTATGTTTGACATGGACTGACCGGACCAAAGGGTCTTTTTCTGTGCTGAATGATTCTATGACTAATTCCAAGGGTAGACAGACACTTTCTAACAATGACTTCAATGGAGGTGAAAATAGTTCTCCACATTTCATCAAAAGCCTGACATAATGAGAACCATCCACATTAACAGCTGAGACAATTAAAAAATTAATTATTTTGGTGAAAGGCATTGACTGGATGGTCCCAGATCTAGTTCAGCCCAATGATTAACATGTTAGCATAATCTAACACATTTTTTTGGATAACAGCCATTTTAACTTTTGAACTGTATAATGTTTGGCTCTGAACAGTTATTTTGTGCAGAGATCATGACAGAAACATTTTGTAACAATCACTGCTACACAGGAGAGTGATGGAGGAAAGTATCCAGGGTATGGAATTAAAAGTAATACTATAAATGCAAAACAAAGAACCCTTTAGTCACACCAAGGAATTGTTCTGTCCTGTTTCCACGTGGGAGAAAACTCCAAGTAATCAATTAGAGAAGCTGTCATGGCTACTGAATTCTGACAAGATCAGTAGACGCAAGGAAACATTACATCTTTCAACCTTTCCACTAAATCAATCTGACTTGGAATTTTTGCAGATCCTTCACAGTATATAGATCAGAAATCCAGATCTCCCCTCCTTAGCAGCATTGTGTGTGTACAATGATTCAAGAAAGAGGTGCTCCACCATCTTTTTGAAGGCAATTAGGAATCAGCAACAAATGTTGGTCTTGCCAATAATGATTTCATTCCATGAAATTATTAATAAAAATGTTCAGGTAACCTGTCAACAAGGTACTGTAAGCAGATTAATGGAGAAAATAAAGGATTATAGCATTGAGTGGGTGGATGTTAAGGTAGCAAATTGGGTTAATATTGGTTAGAATGGAGGATACAGTGAGTGTGTGTCAAGTGGCAGTTATTTGGGTCCATTTCAATATACGTCAGTGAAGAGAATCACAGAGTCACAGAGTCACAGAGTCATACAGCGCGGAAACAAACTCCTTGGTCCAGCCAGTCCATGCTGAACATGATCCCAATCTAAACTTGTTCTGCCAGCCTCCTCCCGGCCCATATCCCTCCAAACCTTTCCTATTCATGTACTTATCCAAATGACTTTTAAACATTATAATGGTACCCACATTCCCCACTTCCTCTAGAAGTTCATTCTATACGCGAACCACCCTCTGCGTAAAATATTTGCCTCACATATCTTTTTTAAATCTCTCTCCTCACACCTTAAAATTGTGCCTCCAGTCCTGAAATCTCCCATCCCAGGGAAAAGACAACTAAAATTTAAATCCAACTATATCCATCATTATTTTATAGACTTCTGTCTGGATATATCACTACCTGGTATGGCAACTGTACCATTCAAGTTCGGAGGTGGTTAGAGAATGTGGTGAACTCGGCCCGGGCAATCACAAAGGCCAACCTCCCATCTATAGAATCCATCTACCGGGCCCGCTGTCAAGGAAAGGCCACCAGCATTCTTAAAGATCCATCCCACCCTGGCAATCCTACCCTACAACCTCTACCATCGGGAAGAATGTACAGAAGCCTGAACATACATTCCAGCCAGTTTCAAAACAGCTTCTACCTATTGTGGTTAGAATACTGAATGGACTCACAAACTTTTAACATTCATCTGTACCTCTGATTTTGTTTTTGCTGCTGTTTACCTATTATTTACTTATCTATGCTACTTGATGTGGGCGGCATGGTGGCACAGTGGTTAGCACTGCTGCCTCACAGCGCCTGAGGCCCGGGTTCAATTCCCGCCTCAGGCGACTGACTGTGTGGAGTTTGCACGTTCTCCCTGTGTCTGCGTGGGTTTCCTCCGGGTGCTCCGGTTTCCTCCCACCGTCCAAAGATGTGCAGGTCAGGTGAATTGGCCATGCTAAATTGGCCCAAGTGTTAGGTAAGGGGTAAATGTAGGGGTATGGGTGGGTTGCACTTCGGTGGGTCGGTGTGGACTTGTTGGGCCGAAGGGCCTGTTTCCACACTGTAATGTAATCTAATCTAAAAATCTAATCTTAACTTTATGATCCGCCTGTATTGCTCACAAAACAAAGCTTTTCTCTGTGCCTCGGTACACATGACAATAAATTCAATTCAATTCAACCTCTATCAGATCGTCTCTCAACCTCCTATGCTCCAGTGGAAAAATGTCCCAGCTTATCCAGCCTTTCTTCATAACTCAATCCTTCTATACCTGGCAACATCCTGGTAAATCTCTTTTGAACCCTCTCACAGCTTTATAATACTCTTCCTATAACTGGGCGACCAGAACTGAACACAATATTCCAGAACACACCTCACCAATGTCCTGCACAACCTCAACATGACTTCCCAAACTCAAAGGACTGAGCAATGAGGGCAGGCACGCCAAACGTCTTTTTGACCAACCTATCTATATGTGATACAAACTTCAAAGAATTATGTACCTGCATCCTTCAGTCCCTGTGTTCTACAACACTACACAAGGCCCTACCCATTAATAGTATAAGCTCTAGCCTTGTTTGTTGTACCAAAATGCAATATCTTGCATATATCCAGATTGAACTCCACCTGCCATTTTTCAGTCCAATTGCCCATTTGATCAAGATCCCTTTTAGATCTTACAAAATTTACGATTTTTAGACCTACTTTACTGCCATCTCGCACAGAAACAGACCCTTTGCTAGACCAATCAGTGCTGACCAGACCTCCCAATATGTCTGGTAGGACTGGAACTTTGCAGTTGATTTTAACGTAGGAGCTATAGTTAGATATTTTAAAACTCCTAAAGAAAGCTGCAAGGAGCTGTTGATAAGATGGTGATATAGAAATATAGAAACCCTACAGCGTGGAAAGAGGCCGTTTGGCCCATTGAGTCCACATCAATGCTCCAAAGAGCATACCCATGCAGAACTAGCCCTTGCCCCCACCCTATTTGCGAGACCCATCATTTACCATGGCTAATCCACTTAGCCTGCACATCCCTGGAAATTAATCATTTTGATTTAAAAAAGAAAACTGCATTTGCATTTGAATGGAAACAGACTCATGGCTCATATTTTGCAACAAAAAGGTATTTGGAAATATGTGTTCACATGACAATGAAGGCACATCTCATCAGCTTGATAATGCCGAATAAACAGGCTTTAGAAAATTGAAGAAAAGTATAAAACCTTAAGAGATCAGAGTATTTTGTGTTTTATTGGGTTTGATATTGGGTTTGATGCACTCGAATGACATATATGTTAAGAAATATAAATAATAAAGAAAGGCTTGAAAACTGATACATATTTTGTTTTGAACAATTCAGATTATGTGGCAAAATTATGTCAAAAATCCTAAACAAATACGTTCGGTTGTACATAATCATTTGATGTCAATTTGCTAATTATACAAAGATGTAAGCATCAGAATTAACAAGATTGAAAATTCGCTCTTCAATTTAATAGTTTTGGAAGTTTGACAGCTTGTCCCAGTCATGTACCCATTTGGAGAGCTGTATATCTAACAACATAAGCATGAAGTGATAGACAGCGATAAGTAAATC
This sequence comes from Chiloscyllium plagiosum, assembly GCF_004010195.1. Classification (NCBI taxonomy): domain Eukaryota; kingdom Metazoa; phylum Chordata; class Chondrichthyes; order Orectolobiformes; family Hemiscylliidae; genus Chiloscyllium; species Chiloscyllium plagiosum. The sequence goes on from NC_057718.1 coordinate 66,787,107, forward strand.
CACAACAATGGATCATATCTAAGCTCTGTAGTCCTGCCACATCCAGTCATTAATATAGCTAGGACAATTAAACAACTCAGAGGAACAGGAAGCTCCACAAGCATCCTCATCTTCACTGATGGGGAAGCCCAGAATGTTAATGCAAAAGGTAAGGCTGAAGCATTTGCAGCACTGATCAGCTAGAAGTGCAGAGTGATTGATCCATTTTGGTCTCCTGCAAAGGTCTCCAGCATCACAGATGCCAGTCTTCAGAAAAATTGATTCACTCGATATGATATCAAGAAATGCTTGGGTACCGCAAGGTCTATGGGATCTGACAACATTCCGGTAATGGTACAGAAGGTATTTGCTCTGGAACTTGCTGCACTTCAAGCCAAGCTGTTCCAATGCAGCTTCAACACTGGCAGCAAACTAACATTGTTGAAAATTGCCAGATATATCTGTAAATAAAAAGCAGGACAAATCCAATCCAGCCAATTTCTGATCCATCAGTTTACTGTTGATCATCCGTAAGTGGTTAGTAAGTTATTGAAAGTGTTATCAACAGTGCAATCAAGCTGCACTTGCTTAGCAACATGTTCATTCACACTCAGTTTGGGTTCTGCCAGGATCACTTAGCTCTAGACCTCATTACAGGAATATGTCATTGTCTACAGGAATAGTGCCAGAAGACTGGAAGATAGCAAATGTTGTTCCCTTGTTCAAGAAGGGGAGTAGTTTCAACCCTGGAAATTATAGAGCTGTGAGCCTTACTTTTGGTTGTGGGTAAAGTGTTGGGAAGGATTATAAGAGATAGGATTTATAATAATCTAGAAAGGAATAAGTTGATTAGTGATAGTCAACACGGTTTTGTGAAGGGTAGGTCATGCCTCACAAACCTTATTGAGCTCTTTGAAATGGTGACTAAACAGATGCATGAGGGTAAAGCAGTTGGTGTGGTGTATGTGGATTTCAGTAAGGAATTTGATAAGGTTCCCCATGGTAGGATATTGCACAAAATACGAAGGCATGGGATTGAGGGTGATTTGACAGTCTGGATCAGAAATTGGCTAGCTGAAAGAAGACAGAGGGTGGTGGTTGATGGGAAATGGTCATCCTGGAGTTCAGTTACCAACAGGATACCGCAAAAACATCTTATAGGTCCACTGTTGTTTGTCATTTTTATAAGTGACCTGGATGAGGGCATAGAAGGTTGGGTTAGTAAATTTGCAGATGACACGAAGGTCGGTGAGTTGTGGATAGTGACGAAGGACGTTGCAGTTTCCAGTGGGACATGGATAAGCTGCAGAGCTGGGCTGAGAGTTGGCAAATGGAATTTAATATGGAAAAGTGTGAAATGATTCATGTTGAGAGGAGTAACAGGAATGCAGAGTACTGGGCTAATGGTAAGATTCTTGGTACTGTAGGTGAGCAGAGAGTTCTCGGTGTCCAGGTACATAGATCATTGAAAGTTGCCACCCAGTTTGATACGGTTTTTAAGAAGGCATACAGTGTGTTAGCTTTTATTGGTAGAGGGATTGAGTTTCGGAACTATGAGATCATGCTGCAGCTGTACAAAACTCTGGTGCGGCCACATGTAGAGTATTGCGAACAGTTCTGGTCACCACATTATAGGAAGGTTGTGGAAGTTTTGGAAAGGGTTCAGGGGAGATTTACTAGGATGTTGCCTGGTATGGAGGGAAGGTCTTATGAGGAAAGGCTGAGGGACTTGAGGCTGTTTTCATGAGTGGAGAAGGTTGAGAGGTGACTTAGAGTCATAGAGTCATAGAGATGTACAGCATGGAAACAGACCCTTTGGTGACCAGTCCATGCTGATCAGCTATCCCAACCCAATCTAGTCCCACCTGCCAGCACCTGGCCCATATCCCTCCAAACCCTTCCTATTCATATACCCATCCAAATGCCCCTTAAATTTTGCAATTGTACCAGCTTCCACCACTTTCTCTGGCAGCTCACCACCCTTTGTGTGAAAAAGTTGCCCCGTAGGTCTCTTTTATATCTTTCCCCTCTCACCCTAAACCCAAGCTCTCTAGTTCTGGACTCCATGACCCCAGGGAAAAGACTTTGCCTATTTACCCTATCCATGCCCCTCATGATTTTGTAAACCGCTATAAGGTCACCCCTCAGCTTCCGAAGCTCCAGGGAAACAGCCCCAGCCGAGATATATAAGATAGTCAGAGGGTTAGATAGGTTGGACAGTGAGAGCCTTTTGGATGGTGATGGTTAGCACGAAGGGACATAGCTTTAAATTGAGGGGTGATAGATATAGGACAGATGTCAGAGGCAGTTTCTTTACTCAGAGAGTAGTAGGGGCGTAGAACGTACTGCCTGCATCAGTAGTAGACTCACCAACTTTAAGGGCATTTAAATGGTCATTAGATAAATATATGGATGATAATGGAATAGTGTAGGTTAAATGGGCTTTAGATTGGTTTCACAGGTTGGTGCAACATTGAGGGCAGAACGGCTGTACTGCATTGTATTGTTCTATGTTCTATAACTAATACTTTCTAGTCCAAGCAATGTCTTGGTTAATCTCCTCGATACTCTCTCCTGTGCAATCACATCTCTCCTATAATGTGGATTCCAGAACTGCACACAATACTCTAGCTGTGGTCTAACCAACATTTTGTACAGTTCCAGAACAACTTTGTTGCTCTTAAACTCTATGTTTTGGCTAATAAAGGCAAGTGTATCATATGCCTTCTTAATCCACTTTATCCACCTGTCCTGATACCTTATGGGACTGATGGATATGTACGCCAAGGGCGCTCTAATCTTTGGTACACCTTGGATTGTGACCATTCATCATGAAAAAGAAGCGGAGTGGAGTGCAAGCCCCTGCCTGCATCAGTGGAACTGAGGTGGAGATGGTGAAGAGCGTTAAGTTCCTAGGAGCGAAGATCACCAACAATCTGTCCTCGTCCATGCCGATGCAATGGTCAAGAATGCACATCTCTACTTCTCCAGGAAGTTAATCAAATTTGGCATATGCACAAGGACTCTCACCAATTTTTACAGATACACCATTGAAAGCATCTTATCTGGATGCATCACTGCAACTATTCATCCCAAGATTGCAAGAAACTACAGAGTCGCGAACATAGTCTAGTCCATCACGCAAACCAGTCTTCCATCCATTGACTCCATCTGCTCTTGAAAGCAACCAACATAATCAAAAAATGTCTTATACTCCAGTTATACACTCTTCCACCCTCTTCCATTGGGTAAAATATATAAAAGTTTGAATACACTTATGAACAGATTCAAGTACAGCTTATTCTCGCTGTTATTAGACTTTTGAACAGATCTCTCAAATGTCAATTTTGATCTCTCAATCTGCACCTTCTCTGCAGCTATATCACTGTACTCTGCACCCAGTTCAGCTACCTGATGCACTTATAATACGATCTGCCTACTAGCACGCTTAACAACACTTTTCACTGTATCTTGGTACACATGATAACAATAAATCAAATGCAAACTATAGTTGCCTGTCTTTGACCCTCTACCTTTTTGAGTAAGTGTGTTATATTGGCAGTTTTCCATCTTCTGGACTTTTCAAGAATCAAAGAATTCATGGAAGATTACTACCAGTGCATTTGATATCTCTGTAGCTACTTTCTTTAATACCCCAGGATAAGTAAAGGCAAAGTCGCCATTCTTTGCCAGTTCATAGGGCTGCTCTCCCATTAGAATGAGAAGATTGGTGGTGGTTTAACCTGAGGGTCACCACACCTCTGCATTGCCAACCAGCCCTCCAGCCAACTGGCCCTCATCCTAGGAGGCATTAATTTCCTTAGCATCGATGGCCTAGTAATGTTATCATGACACTATTAATCCAGAGACTGAGGTACTGTTTTGGGGATTTAGGTTTGAACCCCATGATGGCAGATGATGGAACTTGAATTCAATACAAATCTTAAATTAAAAATCTAAAGATGGTCAATGTTGATTGTTAGGGAAAAATCTATCTGGTTTGTCCTTTAGGGAAGCAAATCTGCTGTACTTACTTACCTGGTCAGGTCTACATGAGACTCCAGACCCATTGCAATATGGTCTATTCTTAACTGACCTGATGGCAATAAATGCTTTCATTCTGGTAATGGTTATTCTATTTATTTCCTGCCCTTTGGTTTAGTATTTTTGGAATGCTATTAGTGTCCTCTACCATGAAGACAAGTATCCGCTTATAATACATATCAAGCAACTCATAATGAAAGGAAAAATAGTACATGATGGTTATAGGAAAATAACACAATTTAGATAAATTCAATATCACCAGGATTGTAGAAGGGTACCAGGATGTTAAAGTTAAATTAAATATAGCAAGAGACAAGAAGGATAATAATACAAAGTTCTTAGTTATGTTAAGAGAAAAAGAAAAATAAGGCGTGGAGTGAGGTCAGCAAAAGTGAGATAAGGTGAGGATAATAGCATATAATGCTGTCATATAGTAGGTGCAAAAATACTAAATAACATTTTTGCTGCATTCCTCATCAAAAAAGACCAATAACTTATGTGTTATCGGAAAGATTCTGTGGAACAAAGAAGACAAAGACATATATTTATATGTTATATTTCAAATATGTTATATTTCAAATGTTATATGAACCATCCCAAAGCAATTTTGAAGTGTTGAGCCTGTTATAATGTGGAGTAGGGATAGGTTGAGTTACATTGTATATCACTACCAGCATGGTCACTGAACTGCTATATACATTAAAGTAAATGAATCTTTGGATAAGATGCATTGAAGGATCCATAAGAAAATATGGACGAAATTTAGAGGAACTCTCATTCCAAGACTTCTAGAAATCATTGGATAGAAGCATATGGGAACTGTAAAAAGGCAAATACTACTCTGGAAAAGGAAACGATGTGGGCAATGGGGGAGCCTGGTTACAAAATATTAAAGCTATATTTGCAAGACTACTTAACTGCTTTCATGATTGTTCTGGATCCATGCTAGCAGTAATAGGAATCACACCTCAACATTATCTACACTCCTACATTGCAGTAGAGACATGCCAAAAGTAATTCATTAACTGTACTGTGCTTTGGAATATTCGTGGTCAAGGAAGGTGCCATATAGATGCAAGTCTTTCTTTCCTTTCTTCTGTAACATTATCTACTTTCTTATATGTAGATTCTTGAAATTTTTCTTTACTGGTAGTTCCAGTGCAGCTACACTGGCACCACCACCACCCACCTTTTCCTCCGCTACATCGATGACTGTATCGGCGCTACCTCGTGCTCCCACGAGGAGGTTGAACAGTTCATCCACTTTACTAACACCTTCCACCCTGACCTCAAATTTACCTGGACCATCTCAGACTCCTCCCTCCCCTTCCTTGACCTCTCCATTTCTATCTCGGGCGACAGACTCAACACGAACATTTACTATAAACCGACCGACTCCCACAGCTACCTAGATTACACCTCCTCCCACCCTGCCCCCTGTAAAAACGCCATCCCATATTCCCAATTCCTTCGCCT
>NC_057718.1:66792770-66813217 GCF_004010195.1 Chiloscyllium plagiosum
GGCACCTTCCCCTGCAACAAACTTGCGCCCACACCTCGCCCCTCAACTCCCTCCAAGGCCCCAAGGGATCCTTCCATATCCATCACAAATTCACCTGCACCTCCATACACATCATTTACTGCATCCGCTGCACCCAATTAAGTAGTCTTGCAAATATAGCTTCAATATTTTGTAAACCAGGCTCCCCCATTGCCCACATCGTTTCCTTTTCCAGAGTAGTATTTTCCTACAGTAATTTCTTTGTATCCTCAAGGGATCAGTTCCTGAATGATGAAATTCACAAGTGCAGAGCTTATCAAAAATAGGCTAAAATGGTTAAAAATATTGTGGATTTTTGCCAGTTGATGTTGAGTTTTGTAATTACATTTTTTTGTATACATAAGCAAATTTGCAATTCTTGATTTTGTGGATATAGAGGATTTACTGCAAATTGTAATAACTTGATGAAACCACAAAAAACACAATCCAACAAGTATGAAGTTGTAAATGCTCACTATTTGAGTCTTCCTAGTTCACATATCTTCACAAAATATTATTAACATACGTTACCCATTTTGGGTTTGATCGTTCTGTATGGTGTTAGGAAAAATGTGACAAGGAAACTTCAAAAAAATTTCAAAAAACAAAATGGTAGTTAACTGAATGTTAAAAGAACCTTAAGATATGGAAGATATTCATTACATAATGTACTTTATTTCCTGGACTATAAACTGCAAGTCTGCCAAGTTGTGTACTGGACTGTTTGTACATGGGTATTAATTGTTGGGCTACATTTATGGCCAATACCATAACTAGGTGGAGCACCGCAGCTACGAGTAACAATTCAATTAACATACAATTCTCTTTTTAAAGTGTATGTTGACCTGGCAGCCATCTCTCACTTTCGGCTGTGTGGTGTTGGAAGGCAAAATCCACACTTAAAAACATCTTTGAAGAAGAATAATGATCAGCGATTCAGAGTAGGGCGTGAGGCAAAGATGTGTCATTGATTACACATGATACAAACATCACTGGCAAATTCCCAAGGAACTAAGCATTTTTGCCCTCAACTTCTGCTGCAGACATCTGAGCATTAAAGCGAGCCTATGTGTGGAACCACAGGAGATAGGGAAGATACTAAACAAGTACTTTGCATCAGTATTTCCTGTGGAGAAGGACATGGAAGATAGAAAACTTAAGGAAATAAATAGTGACATCTTGAAAAATATTCATTTACAGAGGAGGAGGTGCTGTATGTCTTGAAATACATAAAAGTGGATAAATCCCCAAGGACCTGATCAGGTGTACCCTAGAACACCATGGGAAGTGATTGCTGGGCCCCTTGCTGAGATATTTGAATCATCAATAGTCACAGGTGAGTTGCCAGAAAACTTGGCTAACTTGGTGCCACTATTTAAGAAAGGTGATAAGGACAAGCCAGAGAACTATAGACCCGTGAGCCTGACATTGATGGTGGGCAAGCTGTTGGAAGGAATCCTGAGGGACAGGATTTATATGTATTTGGATGGGCAGGGACTTATTAAGGGTAGTCAACATGGCTTTGTGTGTGGAAAATCATGTGTCATGAACTTGATTGAATGGTTGTAGAAGTAACAAATTGGATTAATGAGTGCAGAGCGGTGGACGTGATCTATATGGACTTTAGTAAGGCATTCAACAAGGTTCCTCATGGTAGGCTGGTTAGCAAGATTAGATCTTGTGGAATACAGGGAGAACTAGCCATTAGGATACAGAACTGGATTGAAGGTAGAAGACAGAAAGTGGTGATGGGTTGTCTTTCAGACTGGAGACCTTGTGACCAGTAGTGTACCACAGGGATCAGTGCTGGGTCCACTGCCTGTTATCATTTATATTAATGGTTTGGATGTGAACATGGGAGGTGTAGTTAGTAAGTTTGCAGATGACATCAAAATTGAAGGTGTGGTGGACAGCAAAGATTACCTCACAGTACAATGGGATCTTGATCAGATGGATCAACTGGCTGAGGAATCGCAGATGGAGTTTAATTTAGATACATGTGAGGTGGTGCATTTTGGAAGCGTAAATCAGAGCCGGACTTATACACTTTAATGGTAAGGTCCTGGGAGTGTTGCTGAACAAAGAGACATTGGAGTGCAGGTTCATAGTTTCTTGAAAGTGGAGTCACAGGTAGAAAGGATAGTGGAGAAGACATTTGGCATGCATTCCTTTATTGGTCAGAGCATCGAGTACAGGAGTTGGGAGGTCATGTTGCAACTGGCCACTTTTGGAATATTGTGTGAAGTTCTGGTCTCCCTTCTATTGGAAGATTGTTGTGAAAGTGGAAAGGGTTCAGAAAAGACTTACAAGGATGTTGCCAGGTTTGGAGGATTTGAGCTATAAGGAGAGGCTGAATAGGCTGGAGCTGCTCTCCCTGGCGCGTTGGAAGCTGAGGGGTGACCTTATAGAAGTTTATAAAATAATGAGGGGCATGGATAGGTCTTTTCCCTGGGGTGGGTAGTCCAAAATTAGAGGGCATAGATTTAGGGGGATAGAGGAAAAGTTTAAAAGGGACCTAAGGGCCAACTTTTTCATGCAGAGGTTGGTGCATGTGTGGAATGAGCTGCCAGAGGAAGTGGTGGAGGCTAGCACAATTGCAACAGTTAAAAGGCATCTGGATGGGTATATGAATAGGAAAGGTTTAGAGGGATCGGGGCCAAGTACTGGCAAGTAGGACTAGATTGGGCGGCACGGTGGCACAGCGGTTAGCACTGCTGCCTCACAGCGCCAGAGACCCGGGTTCAATTCCCACCTCAGGCAACTGACTGTGTGGAGTTTGCACGTTCTCCCCGTGTCTGTGTGGGTTTCCTCCGGGTGCTCCGGTTTCCTCCCACCGTCCAAAGATGTGCAGGGTCAGGTGAATTGGCCATACTAAATTGCCCGTAGTGTTAGGTAAGGTGTAAATGTAGGGGTATGGGTGGGTTTCGCTTCGGCGGGTCGGTGTGGACTTGTTGGGCCGAAGGGCCTGTTTCCACACTGTAATCTAATCTGATCTAATTAGGTTAGGATATTTAGTCAGCATGGACTAGTTGGACCGAAGGATCTGTTTCTGTGTTGTGCATCTCTGTGACTCTATGAATTAATGTAAGGAATATTACAGTTGACTTTGAGGAAGGCGAACATGAATGAGGTGAGTCTGACAGTTATCTATCCCCAACTCCTGTCAATTAACTTTGTGGATGTACACATGCGTGAGCAACTGAACATGCTCAGATGGAGCATACAAAGTTAAAAATCACACAGCACCAGGTTATAGTCCAACAGGTTTAATTGGAAGCACACTAACTTTCGGAGCGACGCTTCTTCATCAGGTGGTATTACCAGCTGATGAAGGAGCATCGCTCCGAAAGCTAGTGTGCTTCCAATTAAACCTGTTGGACTATAACCTGGTGTGTGATTTTTAACTTTGTACACCCCAGTCCAACACCGGCATCTCCAAATCATGACAGATGGATCATGGTGGCCATTTTTGCACTGGGAACATGCATGCTGATATTAGTCATACATTTTGTTGAAGCACCTCAGAACAACAATTGCAACCAATTATTATAAACGTTGTTGAACAATTATTCCAATGGAATTTTTATATGTTGTAAAACATTGTTTTATTGTCCTATTATCTTCTACATATACCTGTATGTACATATCAAATGTTTGGACCACACTGTTCATTGCTATTATAAAATATGTTTGCCCTTTGGCAAGTTGTCCACTGTGAACGGTGGAACTTTAAACACCTTGTCGGGAGGAGTGTATGGTGACCATGAAAATATGGATGTCAGGCATCAGGTCAATTTTTGTTACGTCACCAACGGTTGCGGCTATTTGAATGAGAGCCATTGTTAGCGAGGGGCCACAGTCCGCCATTCTCCAAGTAACCGTGCTCGAGGAGGCGACAGTTAGTCTGGGCGTAACCAACAGGCAAAATATTACCCTTTCTCTTATGATCCGTATTCTGGAAGATAGAGCGCGATTTTGAATTCTTTCCTCGTAGGAAAGGGAACGAATTCAAAGTAGGTAGTGTTGTTCAGCAGCAAAGTTTGCTGTTTTTTTGCATTTGTTCAGATGGAGGACACTTCGCAAAATGTTCTTAAAAAAAATAAAGTTGAGCCAGCAGCAACGACGTTTCTGCTAAACGAAACCTTGAAAGGACGCAGTTTGGGAAAAGCTCGACTGGCCATTCCAGATATCCGTCCTGGGCTCCGCACGGGATCTGCCGCCTTCCACGGTAGCAAGGCGGCAATGCACAAAGATTACATGAAAGCAATACAAACCGATGAGTTTGCTATCCACCCTTACAGTACGTTTAGGTAAGAGTCTTAAGACCAGTCCAAATGCTTATTTAAAGGCTGAAGAGTTCTAATATGGCGAATGAACAACTGGGAAGAACTGACTATTATTGAATAGAACAAAAGGCTACTTTGACTTTTTATTATAATGTCACGATGTAACTTATAAAAACACTCACACCGAAAAAACTGTGCTGTATCTCCCATCAACTGACAGCTGCATAAATTCATGTTTCATACAAAAGCCATCTAGTAGTGCTGGCCGATTGCCTGATTCTACGCTATACGTTTGATATACCTCACCTCAGGACTCTGGGACACAGGATAAAGTCATAGATGTCTGAGTTATATCTATGCACAGCATGCAAACAGACCCTTCAGTCCAACTCGCCCATGCCCACCAGATGTCCTAATCCAACCTAGTCCCATTTGCCAGCACCTGGCCCATATCCCTCTTCCTATTCATATACCCATCCAGATGTCTTTTAAATGTTGTAATTGTACTAGCGTCCAGCACTTCCTCTGGCAGCTCATTCCACAGACCACCCTCTGCATGAAAAAGTTCCCCTTTACGTCCCTTTTAAATTTTTCCCCTCTCACCCTAAACTTGTGCTTCTAGTTCTGGACTCCGCCACCTCAGGGAAAAGACCTTGTCTATTTACCCTGTCCATGCTCCTCATGATTTTAGAAACCTCTATAAGGTCACCCTCCGCCTCCAATGCTCTAGGGAAAACAGCCTCAGCCTATTCAGCTCTTTAGTCATGTTTGTTCCACTCTTCACCTTAATGAGAGTATGTTGGCCTTGCATTCACACTTCTTCGTTTTCGAATGACTCCCACTCATGTAGAATTTTCTACAAATACCTACTCCCAGTCTACTTTAGCCAGATCCTGTCTTCTCATGTTAAGATTAGCCTTACCCCAATTCGTAACTTTGCTTTCAGTCTATGTTTGTCCTTTGTGAAACAATCTTAAATTGTACAGAGTTATGGTCATTCTCACTGAAATGTTCCCCTGCTGACCTTTCTTCCATTTGCTCGGCTTCGTTTCCTAAAATTAGGTTCAGCAGTGCCCCTTGCCTTGTTGGACTTCCTACAGGCTGGCTCAAAACGCTGTCTTAAGAATTCCATCCTTCTGAGCCTTTTGCACTTTGTCTATTATAGTTAATATTGGTGAAGTTGAATTCCCTTATTACGTCATAATTTTTCTGAGATTTACCTACATATCTGTCCTTTAATGTTTCCTTGATTATTTTGGGAGTCTATAATACTCTTCTAGAAATGTTTCCTGCCCTCCCCCCCCCCCCCATCCCTCCCGTTTTTTGCTTTGAAGTTCTATCCGTATGCCCTCATCTGAGGAAACTAGTGAAATATAATCCCTCCTTATCAGAGTAAATAATTCCTTGATCAGTAGTATGACATCACTTCGTCTTTTATACGGCTTCCACGTTCACCTCATATGAAGATTCGATATCCTAAAATATTGAGCTGCCAGTCCTGCATATCTTTCTGTAATGTTAAAAAATTAAATTGTACTATCTCCCTGGACATTAATGTAATGTTAAAGAGTTAAACTGTACTGTCTTTCTCCAAGAAGCTGAACATTCTGGAAGTGGTTGGGGGCAACGTTCTGTATCACAGCATGCAAGAATGTGCATAACTATCCATTGTAATTCACACTTCATTTGGGCAGCCATATACTACTATTCTCCTGCTATTATCAAATTAAACTCTCATTCAGTCCCTTCCATTCAGAAATGCTTTCATATCCATCCCCAGCCAATGAAATTTGTTTGCATGATCGTCCCCCAATACTGAAGCACATCACACCTACATTATCTAAGGGAACCACGGAGTCAGGAAATCGTTTGCATAACGATTCCCCAGGATTAGGGCATTTATATTTACATTATCTCCAAGGATGACCTTATCCTACCATTGCACCTAGCGTAACATGTGGTTATTGCGTGGGGAGGGAGGAATGGCCAGAGTACCTGTGAGCATTACCAACTGACTTGAATAAAGGGGATGTGTTTTCTTTGTTCAGGGCCTCTTTTGACTCAACTTTGCATGCATGCGAAGAGTGTCAAAGGGGATCATCTAGCTTGTACAGGCTTTAATAAACTTTAGTTGTTTGCAGAAGTTGGTGTGTGCAAATTGCATCTCGTGTGTGAAATCTCGGGAAAAGAACCTAACACTTCAGCCATATCTCCGTGACAGCAGTGGTCTCATATTCCAATGTATAAATCCATATTCTCAACACACCTGCTTTACTCACAAGATTCCCTGCATTCAGATAAATGCCATCTAGCCTTGCAATTCTCCCTTGCACCTTGACTGGATATGGTCTGTCTTCCAGATGGACTTGTTTATTTCCCTCTGTACCATATTCTATTCCCCAGCCAAAGTAGTTTAAGCCACACTAACAGCATGAGCAAATTCCACTTCACCCACAATGATATTGGTCTTGTCCCAGTTCAGATGCAACTTCCCTGGAGATTGATCTAGTGATCTGGGAATCTAAAGCCTCCTGTATCAGCTCTTCAGCCACACATTCACCAGCTGTACCCACCTATTCCGACAGGTTGTTCTGTTGTAACATGACAGTTCCGTTGCATTGTAGCCTCGCGCTATAGAAAATCTCGCAATGGAAAACCACTATAGAAAATCGTGCTGTAGAAGATCACTATGGAAAATCACTATACCCGATCAGTACAAAGTTCCCGTTATCCAAACAGCCTCCACAATTTATCGATCACATTATAGCCAATTCGCATATACCAGAATGACTTGTATACTCACAAGAAAATGGCACTAGGAGTTGTCAGGAGATTACAACATACTTTTCAATCTGCTACCTCAATCCCTGCATTTCTGTTGCAGGACTTCTATCTACATCATTGGTTCCTATGTGAACCCTATGATCTCTGACCCTTCAGAGTGTCTTGCAGGCATTCAGTGACAGCTTTGACCTTGGTCCAAAGCAAGCAACATGCTATTCTGGAATTGCGTCATAGCCCACAGAAATACATGTCAGTACCCTCGCTATTGAGTCTTTTGCCACTATTGTTCTTCTCCTTCTCCTCACCCTTTGTGCAGCTAGACCCTGGCTCAGGTTCTTCAGAGGAACTATTTTTCAACACAAAGAAACTTTTCTTGAGTGAGATACACTCTAGAACTTGTCCCCTGCCTTTTTTCTTTTAACTGATGGTCACCCTTCCTTCTCTGACTGCACTTCCTTAAGCTGCAGAATGACTACATCTAAAAACATGTTATCCATATAGCTCTTAACTTTGCAGCTACAATACTGTGCTTCTAGTTGACTTTCAAGCACTGAAATGTGATGCTCAAGTTGGTCAAACTGAAGACACTTCCTGTAGATGTGGTCATCCAGACTACAAAGGGACTGCAGGCCATGCAACACATAGATCTGAGTTCACCACCATATCTTTAGTTAAAATACACTATCTCAACCATAGGGACTTGGAAAAAAAGGACTTCCTAGTGGCACTGGAATCCACCTGAAAGACAATGGACTTACAGAAGAAAGCCAGCAGACCATATGACAGACAGTAGCACCAACACTAAGCAGAAAGACAGAAGGGAACACTCCGAACACACTAGAAAGGAAAGCCCTGGAAGGACTCAGAAAAGAGAAATATCGTAATCGTTTAGGCAACAAAGGGTGCGTGACTGTCATCCTGAACAGAACACAATACATTGATAAAGCAAACACACTTTGCATCAGTGTTCACTGAGGAGCGGAACATGGTGAATGTTGAGATTAGAGACAGAAGTTTGATTAGGCTGGATCATGTTGGCAAAAGTAGGGAAGATGTGTTGGGTATGCTAGAGGTTATTAAGGTGGACAAATCCTCAAGACCAGATGGGATCTATCCCAGGTTGCTGAGGGAGGCAAGAGAGGAAATAGCTGGGGTCCTGACAGATATCTTTGTGGCATCCTTAAATACAGGTGAGGTGCCGGAGGACTGGAAGGTTGCTCATGTTGTCCCCTGTACAAGAAAGGTAGTAGGGATATTCCAGGTAACTACAGACCACTGACCCTGATGTCGGTGGTGGGGAAGTTGCTGGAGAGGGCACTGAGAGATAGGATCTATTCATATTTAGAAAAGAATGAGCTTATCAGTGATAGGCAACATAGTTTTGTGCGGGGAGATCTTGCCTTACCAACTTAATAGAGTTCTTCGAGGAAGTGACCAAGTTGTTAGATGAATGAAAGGGCTGTTGATGTCATATACATTTAGTAAGGCGTTTGATAAGGTTCCCTATTATAGACTAATGGAGAAAGTGAAGTCACATGGTGTGCAGGGTGTTCTAGCAAGATGGAGAAAGAACTGGTTGAGCAACAGGTGACAGAGAGTGTAGTTGAAGGGAGTTTCTCGAAATGGAGAAAGGTTACCGGTGGTGTTCCACAGGGGTCAGTTTTGGGTTCACTGTTGTTTGTAGTATACATAAATGATCTAGAAGAGGGCTCTGTTGGTATGAACAGCAAGTTTGCAGATGACACAAAGATTGGTGGAGTAGCAGAAAGCATAAGGGACTGTCAGAGAGCACAGGAGGATATAGATAGACTGGAGAGTTGGGTGGAAAAGTGGCAGATGGCTTTCAATCCAGACAAATGTGAGGTGATGCATTTTGGCAAGTCTAATTCTAGAGCGAATTATACAATGAATGGAAGAGCCTTGGGAAAAGTTGATGGGCACAGAGATCTGGGAGTGCAGGTCCATTGTACCCTGAAGGTTGATGCACAAGTGGATAGAGTGGTCAAGAAGACATATAGTATGCTTGCCTTCATTGGACGGGTTATTGAGTATGAGAGTTGGCAAGTCATGTTAAAATTGTACAAGACATTGGTTTGGCCGCATTTAGAATACTGTGTACAGTTCTGGTCACTACATTACCAAAAGGATGTGGACGCTTTGGAGAGGGTGCAAAGAAGGTTTACGAGGATGTTGCCTCGTAAGGAGATTGAGAGGGGACCTTATTGAGGTTTACAAAATCATGGAGGGTATAGACAGGGTGGATAGAGACAAGCTTTTTCCCAGGGTGAAGGATTCAATAACAAGAGGTCATGCTTTCAAGGTGAGAGGTGGAAAGTTTAAGGGGGATACACGTGGCAAATACTTCACACAGAGGTGGCAGGTGTTTGGAACGCATTGCCAGCAGAGGTGGTAGAGGCAGGCACAGTGGATTCATTTAAGCTGCGACTGGACAGATACATGAGTAGGTGGGGAGCAGAGGGATACAAATGTTTAGGAATTGACCGACAGGTTTAGACAGTACATTTGGATTGGCTCAGGCTTGGAGGGCTGAAGGGCCTGTTCCTGGGCTGTAAATTTTCTTTGTTCTTTGTACTACTCACAGATGCTGATACCTACCAACAGCTGGTGATGGACCCGACTCCATAGCTAGAAAACCATATTACAGCATTCCCTAAGGAAACTTCACAAGACGGATGAAATTAACAAGACAGACATCCAAAGAATGAAACCTGAAGGATCCAACACACCCCGTTTCTACGGATTACCAAAGGTACGTAAACAGGGGGCCCCGTCAGACCCATAGTCTCACTGATACAATGACATACAGACTAGCAAAGGAACTGCAATGCAAACTGAAACACCTAGTGGAAGACTCAAGCCACTCCATCCACTCCAACCAGGAATTCCTTAACATCATCAAAGACACCAAGGTAGAGGATGACGAGGTCATGGTTTCATTCGACGTGACAGCCCTATGCACATCAATAAACATCATCCTAGCCAAAGAAACACTGGCCTCACTGCTAGACAAATCAAACACCTGACAGCACCAGTTCCATCACCAAGGACAGCATCTTCAACCTGGTAGACCTGTGCCTCACAACTTACTTCACCTTCAATGACAAGACCTACGAGCAAATCAATAGGGTGTCTAAGAGGACTCTTAGCAGAAGCAGTTATGTAGAGGTTGAAATGAACTGCCCTTCCCACGATCCAGCCCAAACTTTGGGTCTGCTATGTGAGTGACGCCTTTGTCATCACGAAACGCAATAAATTAGATTAGATTAGATTAGATTACAGTGTGGAAACAGGCCCTTCAGCCCAACAAGTCCACACCGACCCGCCGAAGCGAAACCCACCCATACCCCTACATTTACCCCTTACCTAACACTACGGGCAATTTAGCATGGCCAATTCACCTGACCTGCACATCTTTTGGATGGTGGGAGGAAACCGGAGCACCCGGAGGAAACCCACGCAGACACGGGGAGAACGTGCAAACTCCACACAGTCAGTCGCCTGAGGCGGGAATTGAACCCGGGTCTCTGGCACTGTGAGGCAGCAGTGCTAACCACTGTGCCACCGTGCCGCCCACAAACCCATTAGAAGAAACCCACAAACACATAAACAACATCCTTACCGGTATAAAGTTCACCAAAGAGGAAGAGAACAACAACAGACTCCCCTACTGGGGGGAAGACATTTTGGGCATAAGCCCTTCATCAGGAACGAAGCCTCATTTCTGATGAAGGGCTTATGCCTGAAACATCGATTCGCCTGCTCCTCGGATGTTGCCTGACCTGCTGTGCTTTGCCAGCACCACACTCTTGATCTGATAAGTACAGTCCGTCGACTCCTACACAACAGACCTAAACAAGAAGACACAGCACACCCAGAAACTCTAGCCACCCTTCCATACATTAAAGATATCTCGGAGGTGACAACGAGACTATTCCGGCCCCTAGCATCATGGTAGCCCACCACACTGAAACAGCTCCTGAATGAGTTTAAAGGACCCTGTAGCAACAATTAGCAGAATGAATGTTGATACAAAAATACCCTGCAAGGACTACAACAAACATTACATTTGACAAATGGGCAGGAAACTAGACACCAGGATACATGAGCACCAAGTAGCCACCAAAAGACATAACCATCTATCACTAGTATCTATAAACACTGATGAAGAGGGACACGAGTTCAATTGGGACAATACATCCATACTGGGACAGGATAAACAAAGACATGAATGGGAATTCCTAGAGGCCCGGCCTTCAAACTGGAACTCCATTAGCAAATGTATCGATTTGGACCCCACTAACCAACCTCTCAGAAAAAGAACTGTAAGTGATATCACCCACCACAACAGACCAAGATAGATAAATAGCAAGTGGGACAGAACACCAGTGCTTCATTGGAGACTCACTGATGATGTTACCTATCATGGTGACGAAACATCTGAGAACAAATCTACCAGCTCAGTGAGCAAACTTACAATCTAATCCACAACCTCAGCTACAATGTTCTCCAAAATTGCAAAAACTTATCTTAAATTTAAGCCATGTAAAAAATTATTTAAGTTCCTTTATTGTTTAAGAAAAAGAATCTGGAATTCTTAGCTTTCCATAAATTAGCTTTAAATTACAGGCCTTCTGCTATACTGCATGTTTCGTCAGCGCAAATTGGCTATAACAAGATTCTTGAATTGTGGACGTTGTT
The DNA here is from genome assembly GCF_004010195.1 of Chiloscyllium plagiosum. Taxonomy (NCBI): domain Eukaryota; kingdom Metazoa; phylum Chordata; class Chondrichthyes; order Orectolobiformes; family Hemiscylliidae; genus Chiloscyllium; species Chiloscyllium plagiosum. Next base: position 66,804,578 of record NC_057718.1, read on the forward strand.
TGGATAATGCGAGCTTTCTACAAAAGAGTATAGCGAATTTCTACTAGCGATCTCATACAATGCGATTTTCTATAGCGCAAGGTTGCAGAGGAACACAACTGTCAGGTTAAAGCAGAACAACCGGCAGAGAGAAAAACAACTTATTGACTGCCATCAATAAGCTTCTTGCTTTGCACTTTCACCAGCCTTTTCAAATGTAAGAAAGGTTCCTCTTGAGGTTAGGTACTGCTGCAATTGGCTCAATTTCTTGTTCCTATTGTCACTGGTTTTATAGCCCCAAACTCCTCTGTAATTGTGGTCTTTTTCACTCTGGTTGTATAGCCTGAACTCCTCTGATCACCCACTCTCCTTCATGGTGGTTATAAGGCCCCAAAACCCTCTCCTTATTTCTTGTAATGGTGTGTTCACGTTACCCCCTCCTCTCAGTGATGTTGACTGTCATCGGCTCCTTACCTCACTCCTCATCTCAGTGATGCTGATGCCTATCTCGGGGTCCTCACCTTGCTTGCTCATCTTCCATTTATTTCAGCTCCACACTTTGCCTTACTCTTTCTATTTCTTCACTGTGTTCTTCTTACCTCTTTCAAATGGTTTACTCCATTGGTTTACTCAGTCTTGCCTTTTCTTTGTTTTATTCCACTCTGCCTCACTCTATTCTAATGCTGAACCTCTCCATTTTCTGGGAACCACTTTCAGGCCCAGTCTATTTTATGTTGGGAAGTTGGACAGATACTTGAATTTTCTTTCTAAGCCTCCTAAAGTGATGCAGTAATATTTACACATCTAGAGAGATTTAGATATTTATGACAAATGCAACTGCATTTGCCTCATATTTCATTTAATATCTTAGGTGGAACTTATTTAATTTGTTGATCATTGTTGCCTTTCAGACTTTTGGAGTCATGCTGGTTTTGAGTCATGTGGAATACTTCTTTGAATGCTTCCTACATTATGCTGACAGTTTTATCTATTAATCACTCAGACGAGTTTACTGTGGTAATTCTCAATCTTCAAAGTTCTCTGTCATTAAGTTTATAATCCTGATTTGCAGTTTATCCTCTCCGTCTCAAATCTAATATACAATTGATCAATACGATCACTTTTCACAACGTGATCACCATATATTACTTGTCACTCAGTGTAGTACCCTTGTCAAATCAAAAATATATTTGGGAGAATTTTCACCTCTCTGGTATGATGTAGCCATTAGCAAGTAAGTTGTGAAAAGTATGACAAGAAAAATTAGAATTCACGGTTGAGGAAAGATTAAGCAATTTTCCCCGTAAGCTTTAAATAGTGACTTCAGAACCTTGCTAATGAGCAGCAATTCCCTTATTTCCATACCACTTCCAAATCTGCTGTCCTTCCCTGAGTATGTAGCTGGCCCAAGACCCCGAGATGAAATTAGATTGGTACTGAGTAGCTGCAGATCATCACTTGCTTGGTCTGGCCATCAATTAACCATTTATGAAGCATAAAACCCTGTATGCTCCATGGTCCCCATCCGCTTTGATCCTTCGTTCACTCAAGTTGGCATTGACAAACCACCAAAGACCTGACCACCATGGTTGCTCTTGAACCAACTCTCAAACCACTTAAGCTTTTCAACACTTGATTTTGCAGTTCAGGGACACCTATGACTTCATTGCTTTACCCAGGTAGCTTTGTGCCCAGAGATACACTTGCATCTCATGCTTCTGCATTCAAGGCATACAGTATGCAAACAAGGGCTTAAAGCTTGCTTTCTTAGTGCTCACATAATTTGTGCTTACTTGGAAGCTGCTACCCTCTGTGTTTTGCAATGCATTTTACTGCATAGGATCTTTAGTGCTTATTTACATGTTGTCAGCATCTGGGTGGCATTGTTTATTATTGTTAAGAGTCTTCAGTGGTCAATTACAGGCTGTGAGCTTCTGTGATTTGCAATACTCTTTTATACAGAGGGAAAGACAGATCATTTTTCACAATAAGGAGCACTGAATAGTCAAGGGGTGAATATAGTACAGTATTGCACCAGGCTACATCCATGTTGGAACTGCAACATATGTCAACAGCTTGTGTGGGGTAGACACTGTCTGAAAATCAAAGGGAACTAGTCTCGGGTGGGGTGAAGGCGATTACAGTTAGCTAAGGGTTACTGTCACATTTAGTCAAGGGGTTTGACTAATTCCATTCTAGGGAGTTGTTCACAGTCAATCAGACAAGTACTTAGTCCTACCAGAGTCTGGGATCTGTGTTGTAGAACTGTTCTGCAGAACAGTCACTGGACCTGAAAGATTCACGCTGCTTTCTCTCCACAGATACTGCCAGACCTGCTCAATTTCTCAAATGTTTAAGCACCTTTTATCTACCCCATACCCAAAACCCTGTATGCCACTGGTAATCTGAAAGCTACCATCCCCTACCTTAAACATACTCAAAGACTGTGTTTCCATGGCCCTTTTGTGGTCAGGAATTCCAAAGGTTCACAATCCTCTCTGTAAGAAAAAATCTTCAAATTCTCCTCATCGTGGGCCTAAGTGGCATTATCACTTATTTTTAAATTGTACCATCTGGTTTTAGAATTCCCAACGAGGGGAAACATTTTAACTGCATTTACCCTGTACATCCCTTCAAGTATTTTGCAAGTTTCAATGAGATCATCTCTCATTATTTGAAACTTAGAGAAAGCAGGTCAGGTTTGCCCATTCTCTCTTCATAGGATAGGATGCACTGCCTTTATAACAGTAATATCTTTCCTGAGATAAGGAGACCAAAACTGCACATAGTACTCTAGGTGTGGTCTAACCAACTCCTACACAATTAAAGCAATTCAGTACTCCATCTACAATGTTCTTACCTTTCACTAAGCCTGTCTAAATCCTCCTGAAACTGCTTAACATCTCGCTCAGTATACACATTCCTACATAGTTTTAAATCATCTGCAACTTTGGAAATATTACATTTGGTCCCCAACTCTAGATTCTATGTAATAATATGTGGATATATATGCCACTGAGGGCCAATTACTGATCCTTGCAGTACTCCAAAAGTCACAGCCTTCCAGCACAAGAATGAACCATTTCTTCCTACTGTCTTCTCTGTTAGCTAATCATTTCTCTATGCCAGTACATTAACTCTTGTCCCATGTACTTTTGATTTTTCTCACCAATATCCTGTGACGGCTTTATGAAAAATCTTTTGAGAATCTACGTATACTACATCCATCAACTCTCCTTTATAAACTTTGTTAGTAACATCATCAAAAAATTCCACAGGTATGTAAAACATGATTTACTATTCAAAACTCCATCCTGACTATGTCCAATCAGATCATTAACGACCAGGTGTCCATTTATTCCCATACTTTATAATAGATTATGTTGTTAAGGAGAATACTGTGATACAGGCTACTGGCATACAAGTGATTGAGGTTCACAAGGAGAAGGTGTTAGCTATTCTGGCAAGTGTGAAAATAGATTAAACCCCATGGCCGGAAGGGATTTATCATAGGATTCTCTGGGAAGCCAGGGAAGAGTTTGCAGCGCCTTTGGCTGTGATCTATATATATGTCATCATTGTCTACAGGAATTGTGCCAGAAGACTGGAGGATAGCAAATGTTCCCTGTTCAAGAAGGGGAGTAGAGACAACTATAGAAATTATAGACCGGTGAGCCTTACTTCGGTTGTGGGTAAAGTGTTGGAAAAGGTTATAAGACATGGGATTTATAATCATTTAGAAAGGAATGATTTGATTAGGGATAGTCAACATGGTTTTGTGAAGGGTAGGTCGTGCCTCACAAACCTTATTGAGTTCTTTGTGAAGGTGACCAAACAGGTGGATGAAGGTAAAGCGGTTGATGTGGTGTATAGGGATTTTGGTAATGCATTTGATAATGTTCCCCACAGTAAGCTATTGTACAAAATATGGAGGCATGGGATTGAGGGTGATTTAGTAGTTTGGATCAGAAATTGGCTAGCTGAAAGAAGACAGAGGGTGGTGGTTGATTGGAAATGTTCATCCTGGAGTTCAGTTACTAGTGATATACCGCAACAATCTGTTTTGGGTCCACTACTGTTTGCCATTTTTATAAATGATCTGGATGAGGGCATGGCAGGATGGGTTAGTGAATTTGCGGATGACACTGAGGTTGGTGAAATTGTGGACAGAGCGGAAGGATGTTGCAGATTACAAAGGGGACATAGATAAGCTGCAGAGGTGGGCTGAGTGGTGGCAAATGAAGTTTAATATGGAAAAGTGTGAGGTGATTCACTTTGGAAGGAGCAACAGTAATGTGGAGTACTGGGCTATTGGTAAGATCCTTGGTAGTGTAGATGAGCAGAGAGATCTCAGTGTCCATATATATATGTATAGATGCCTGAAAGTTTCCACCTAGGCTGATAGAGTTGTTAAGAAGGCATACGGTGTGTTAACTTTTATTAGTAGAGGGAAAACACTCTAGTGCAGCTGCACTTGGAGTATGGCATACAGTTCTGGTCACCGCATTATAGGCAGGATGTGGAAGCTTTGGAAAGGGTTCAGAGGCGATTTACGAGGATGTTGCCTGGTATGGAGGGAAGGTCTTATGAGGAAAGGCTGAGAGACTTGAGGCTGTTTTCATTAGAGAGAAAAAAGTTGAGAGGTGACTTATTTGAGACATATAAGATAGTCAGAGGGTTAGATAGGGTGGACAGTAAGAGCCTTTTTGCTCAGATGGCTAGCACGAGTGAACGTAGCTTTAAATTGAGGAGTTATAGATATGGGACAGATGTCAGAGTAGTTTCTTTACTCAGCGAGTAATAGAGGTGTGGAACGCCCTGCCTGCGCCAACTTTAAAAGTATTTAAATGGTCATTGAATAAACATATGGATGAAAATGAAATAGTCTAGGATAGAAAGGCTTCAGATTGCTTTCACAGGTTGGCACAATATTGAGGGCCAAAGGGCCTGTACTGCGCTCTAATGTTCTATATCCTATGTAGATTCTAACTTTTTCCCTATGACGGATTTAAGGCTAACAGATCTGCAGTTTCCTGTTTTCTCTTTTACTGTCTTCTTAAAAGGTGAGGTAATATTTGCAACATCTTAATCTGCAGGAATCATTCTAGAATCTGTATAATTTGGGAAGATAGTCATCAATACTTTGACTGTCTGTTTAGCCACCTTTTTCAACACTGGGAATTTATCAACTTTCACCCTCACTAATTTCTCCAGTACAATTTTCTTGTTAATGCCATATTCCTTCAACTCATTCTCCCTAGTGAGTTAAATCTCTGGTCTTGGGAATTTTCTTCCTCAATGAAAACAGATACAAAATAATCATTTAGCTTCTCTTTATTCCTTATTATAAAATGTCCTTTGTATTGGGCCCACATTTGATTGAGGCAAACGTTTCCTTTTTATTCGCATATAAAAGCTTTTGCTGTTTATTTTTATGTTTTTGATAGATTGCATTCATATTCTGTTCTCCCTTTCCTTATCAGTTCTTGGCCCTTCTTTGATGTATTCTATAAACCTCCTAATCCTCAAATTTATTGTTAATCCTGATAATTTAATAGGCATCTTCTTTTACTCTTATACAATCCTGAACTTATTTGGTAGCCATAATTGACTGAACGTTTTTGAGTTTTGTGCTTTGAAGGAACAGTTGCTGTAAGCCATGTTCTTCAAAGACTATCCATTGTCTTTGTGTAGTCATGTCTTTTAGTATATTTTCTCAATTCACCACTGCCGTAATGCCTTTATTAAAATTAATACCCTTTCTTCAGAATTAATGACTTCACTTTCAAACATAAAGCTCTATCATTTGTGGTCACTCACCCCTAATGACTTTTTTTAATATCAAGGTTATAAATGAGCTCTTTTTCAATACATCCTATTAGATCTAAAATAACATGACCTCTGGTTGATTCCTCAACATACTGTTCCAGAATACACTCAAAAAACTCCTCCACAACTTCAGTGCTCACCTGGTTTGCCCAGTCTATATGCAGATTGAGGGCATCCTGTGATAGTTTTGCCCATGCTATATACTTCTGTCATCTCCTGATTAATATCATGTGACAGTGCAACTACTATTTGGTAGATTATAAATAATTCCAGTCAATATCTGCTGCCACTTGCTGTTTCTTTCTCCATCCAAACAGATTCCACACACTATTCTTCCAATCTGAAATCCTCCCTTACTAATGTATCAGTCCTATCCTTTACTATCAACACAACTCCACCTTATTTTCCTTTTTGTCTATCCTTCCTAAATAACTCCACTGAGGTTGGTATTCTGTCACCAAGTCATCCTTTATTTATACAGGGAAAGTCCTTGACTCTGGCATAGCTTTGTCAGAGTCAGCACCCAGAGTGTCAGAATCTCTGCCCCTGTTTTTATCTGTGAGGTAGAGTTGCCCGATTGGACCAGAATAACAGCCTCAATCTGAACACGCATATTTTACAATCTCCAGACTAAATATCGAATATCCTTAAATGTTTAGTTCCCAGTTATGGTTACCATGCGGCTATGGTTCTGTATTGACAATTAGTCATACCCATGTATCTTTATTTGTGCTTTAAATCATCTGCCTTCATGTGAATAGCTTTGTCTTTTAGACATCATTCCACTTTAGGATTTTTTCAACTTCTGTTACCAATTTTACTTGTTCCTAAATTGGACTACCCTTCCTGTTCACATAAAGCTGACAAGCCAGCTTAAGCCCACCTGAACAGCATTAGCAAATCTCACTTTGAGGATATCACTCCCACCCTAGGATAGGGAAATGCAAAACTAGAGAGCATATATTTATGGTCAGAGGAGAAAGATTTAAAAGGGACCCGATGGGGCTTTTTCACACAGGGTGTTTTGTATGTGGAATGAACTGCCACAGGAAATAGTAGGCACAGGTACAGTTTTAACATTTAAAAGATCTTTGGACAGGTGCATAAATAGACAATGTTTAGAGGAATATGGGTCAAATGCAGGCAAGTGGGACTAGTTTGGGAAACTTGGTCAGCATGGACGAATTGGACTGAAAGGTCTGTTTCCGTGCTATATGACTCTATGACACTCTTATTAAAGTGTAACCCATCCGGCTTGTACAGGCCCTAGGTGCCCCAGAAACCTGATGCCATCTCGTCTACACCAGTTCTTCAGCCATGCATTCATTCTGTTTGTATGCTCATGGGAGTAATCCTGAGATTATCTTTCTTGAGGTCCTGCTTTTTAATTTCCTTCCTAACTGTCTAGAATCTGCCTGGGGGACCGCATCCTTCTTCCTATCTATATTGTTGATATCTGTGTGGACTGTGACTTCAGGCTGATCTGTTACCTCTGAAAGATGTCCTAGAGCTGCCTCATGACATCCTTGACCCTGGCACCAGGAAGAAAACACACTGTTCTGGAGTCACATTTACTGTCATAGATGTGCCTGTCTGATCTCCTGACTCTGGATTCTATAAAAATATTGCTCTTCCATTCTTCTTCCCAAATATTGATTGGAAGCTCTTTAGATCAAGTAGATTGGACGGGGCAATGTTTGTGCAGTGTGTCCAGGAAGCTTTTCTAACTCGTATGTAGATTGTCCGACCAGAGGGGAGGCCATATTGGATTTGGTACTCGGTAACGAACCGGGACAAGTGATGGGCTTGTTAGTGGGTGAGCATTTTGGTGATGGTGACCACAATTCTGTGAAATAGAAGAGGTCTTGAATGATTACGTTTCTTCAGCATTTACAAATGAGAGGGACCGTATTGTTGAAGAGGAGAGTATGAAATGGACAGGAAAGCTAGAGGAGATACTTGTTAGGAAGGAAGATGTGTTGGGCATTTTGAAAAACTTGAGGATAAACATGTCCCCCAGGCCTGACGGGATATATCCTAGGATTATGTGGGAAGCAAGAGAGGAAATTGCAGAGCCCTTGGCAATGATCTTTTCGTCTTCACTGTCAATGGGCGTGGTACCAGGGGACTGGAAAGTGGCGAATGTTGTGCCCCTGTTCAAAAAAAGGAATAGGGATAACCCCGGGAATTACAGGCCAGTTAGTCTTACTTCTGTGGTAGGCAATGTAATGGAAAGGGTACTGAGGGATAGGATTTGAGTATCTGGAAAGACACTGCTTGATTAGGGACAGCCAGCATGGATTTGTGGGGGTAGGTCTTGCCTTAGAAGTCTTATTGAATTCTTTGAGGAGGTGACCAAGCATGTGGATGAGGGTAGAGCAGTGGATGTAGTGTACGTGGATTTTAGTAAGGCATTTGATCAGTTTCCCCATGGTAGGCGTATGCGGAAAGTCAGGAGGCATGGGATAGAGGGAGGTTTGGCCAGTTGGATAGAGAACTGGCTAACCGGTCAAAGTCAGAGTGGTGGTAGATAGTAAATATTCAGCCTGGAGCCCAGTTACAAGTGGAGTTCCGCAGGGATCAGCTCTGGGTCCTCTGCTGTTTGTAACTTTTATTAATGACTTGGAAGAGGGAGTCGATGGGTGGGTCAGTAAATTTGTAGATGATACGAAGATTGGTGGAGTTGTGGATAGTGAGGAGGGCTGTTGTCGGGTGCAAAGGGACTTAGGTATGATGCAGAGCTGGGCTGAGGAGTGGCAGATGGAGTTCAACCCTGTCAAGTGTGAGGTTGTCCATTTTGGAAGGACAAATAAGAATGCGGAATACAGGGTT
>NC_057718.1:66814219-66833868 GCF_004010195.1 Chiloscyllium plagiosum
TTTCACAACATCTTTCCAATAGGAAGGAGACCAGAATTGCATGCAATATTCCAACAGTGGCCTAATCAATGCCCTGTACAGCTGCAACATGACCTCCCAACTCCTGTACTCAATAAAGGAAAGCATACCAAATGCCTTCTTCACTATCCTATCCACTTTCAAGGAGCTATGAACCTGCACTCCAATGTCTCTTTGTTCAGCAACACTCCCTAGGACCTTACCGTTAAGTGTATAAGTCCTGCTAAGATTTGCTTTCCCAAAATGCAGCACCTCACATTTATCTGAATTAAACTCCATCTGCCATCTCTCAGCCCATTAGCCCATCTGATCAAGATCCCGTTGTCATCTGAGGTAACCTTCTTCGCTGTCAACTACACCTCCAATTTTGGTGTCATCTGCAAACTTTCTAACTACATCGGTTATGCTCACATCCAAATCATTTATATAAATGACAAAAAGTAGAGCTCCCAGCACCGATCCTTGTGGCACTTCTCTGGTCACAGGCCTCCAGTCTGGAAAACAACTCTCCACCACCACCCTCTGTCTTCTACCTTTGAGCCAATCTGTGGTGACCAGGTGACAATCTGTAGAGAAGATCAGAAGAATATAGAATTCTATTGAAGAAGCTCCTGAATTCTCATATCCATCACAATGATGCCAGATGGAATGGAAGATTCCAAAGGAAGAAAATGTTATGTCTCTATAAGTAGCTCTGAGATATATAATCTTAACAAAGTGTAAACTACACAAAGTTTTCATTAAAGAAGAATTCTACCAATAAGCCAAAATGATATCTCCCCCATTCCTAAAGAAAAAGCACCTCTGCACATAACAGAGTATGTTCTTGCACTTATGGTTCAACGTGTACATGTGGCAGGTATGAAGCATTGTCTTCCAGCCCTAACTCCGCAGTGTATTTCTGACATGAGAGGTTTTACTTACACTTGTCTGATAATATTTGATTAACTGAAATGGTGAGGGGGCAATTAATGTGCACAATGTAATGGTCATGATTGCTTGATTCAATACTTCTTAACATTGGAGGGATAAGGGCTGGGTGCTGGCAGGTGGGACTAGATTGGGTTGGGATATCTGGACGGGTTGGATCGAAGGGTCAGTTTCCATACTGTATCTCTCTATGACTCTATGACCTCACACATCAGACATAGACATCACCATGACTGGAATCCTTGTGCCCTTAGTTCAAATATGATGACAGCATGGAAGAAGACAGCAATTACAATGTCCTTAGCAAACCTAGCAAGAGGCAATGGCCTATTGGTATTATCACTGGACAGTTAACCCAGAAACTCAGCCAATGTTCTAGGTACCTAATTTTGAATCCTTCCATGGCAGATGGTGGAATTTGAATTCAACAAAAAAATCTGGAATTTAGAGTCTAACTAATCCATTTTTGATTGTCAGAAAAAACCCATATGGTTTAGGAAAAAAGAGTGTACAATTGGAGACAATCTTTGATGTGGATAGGGAATTGATTAGGAGACAAAGGACAGAAATTAAGGATAATACTCAAGTTGGCAGGTTGTAATTAGTAGCACCCTCAAGGGATCTGAGTTGGGGGGTTCAGATTTCAACATTTAGAAATGATTAATATCACAATGGTATAAAATGTAGACTATTTTGTTTAAAATATCATTGAACAATTTATCAATCTTGAACTTTAGCGTTGAAGGAAAATGATTTAAGAGTAAGCGACAACATTTTAAATAGACCACCAAAGTCATTTTAGGCCAGATATGGGTCCAACCCATGGCAATATGGTTGACTCTCAACTGGCCTCAGGCCAATTAGGGGTGGGCAATAAATGCTGCCCAGCCAGTGATGCCCACATCCCATGAATGAATAAAAAAAGAACAGCAACAGCTGCTGCACAGCCTCCAGAAGCAGGAGATGATGATCCACCAAGGAGTTGGTAGAGAAGGATCAGTCAGAGTATCCACGTATCCCATTCTAGTGACTGTAAAAGTCACAATATCCCTAAATACTTATACCAGTAACTCTTTTCAAGGATCAGCTGGGAATCTCTGTGTGGTACCTCCCAATCCTTGACTCATAAATGCATCTGGAATCTAACTAATGCCATTTAATTTTCCATATGGTAGTTATTCTTTTCCTTGACCCTTGATGAGGAAAGTTAAGCAGTCAGTTCAGTAGGGATCTCTACTGACTTTCCTCAGGTGTAAAATGCTAAAGACTGCACTGACATTGCTTTGACAGCCCCCTAGCATCAACGTATAGTGTTCATCAAAGTGAAAGGCGTCAACTCCATCAATGTTCAATTTATATTTGATCATTGATGCTAAATCTTTATGACATCTGCATCAGACAGGTGCAGCAGCAGTGAAGAAGTCAAATGGTATGTTGGTCTTTATAATGAGAGGACTCAAATACAGAATCAGGGATGTCTTGTTACAATTATACAGGATCTTGGTGAGACCACACATGGAATATTGTGTGCAATTTGGTTACCTTATCTGAGGAAGGATATTTTCGGTATGAAGAGTGTCCTACGAAGGTTTAGCAGACCAGTTCGTGGAATGGTAAGACTAACGTATGAAAACAGGCTGGGTTGGTTAGAACTGTATCACTAGAGTTTAGAAGAATGAGTAGATTCTCATAGAAACCTATAAAATTATAACATGACTAGACAGGATAAATGCAGGAAGGTTGTTCCTGATGACCAGGGATTCCAGAATCATCAGTCACATCTAATGTTATGGCGCGGCCATTTAAGACTGAAATAAGGAGAAATGTGAGTGATGAGCCCATAGAATTCTCTGCCACAGAAAGTGCTTGAGGCCAAAACTTTGAATGTTTTCAAGAAAAATGGACCAAAGGATATGGGGAGAAAGCAGGAGTTGGATGATTAGCCATGATCATGTTGAATAGCGGTGCAGGCTCAAGGGGCTGAATGGCTACTCTTGCTCTTATTTTTTATGTTTCTATATACTGGGAGCATGACTATTTTAGACTAGAAAATTGATAGATTTTGTCATCTTAGTCACACAGAGATTAAAAACCTCAGACTGACACCAATTAAAAATAAAATCCTGCTCACACTTCCAGTGCTCTAGTGGAACAGACCATTGACTTCTTTAGGTGTGGCTATGATACCTGGACTGGTCCAGCATGACCTTGTAGTATAGCTCAAAACAGTGTACTGCATCATCATGGGATGTGCCATTTATAGCTAGAGCTGACAAAGATAAGGTGGGGGGACTTTTTTGGATGCAGAAGAAATGGGGGATCAAGATAAATCTGAGGATGAAGATTAGGGTCAGAATGTTTACAAGTATGACAGACCAACACATCATTGAATTTGAAAAGCCTTCCAGATTTTCATTGAAACCTGCTTCCGGAATGAATGAACTGGGTGTGAACTTGGCTTAATTGTTGAAACTTCTGTTAAGAATCTGGGAAGCAGCCCTTGCTTAGTGCAAAGGACATGCAGTTCTTTTTATTGTTATGCATCTTGTTGGTCCAGTGCTTGAACTTTTCTGTTCTCAACAAGTGTCTATTTATCATTCTGACAATGTACTTAATATCTTTGGATGATACCAATTTCAAGTATCAATTACAAATTAGCTGACCAGAAAGGACTAAGCAACAGTCACTGAGAGGGTGAACTCACATGTGGTGCTAATGTTAGGTAGTACACTAAGGCTTCAGTGAGCATACCAAATCTGAGTATTGCACATTGAAGTCTCTCATAATACTTAACAGATTGAGAGGAATCCTGAGGGATCTCCTTTTGTCCTTTCTATCATTGGTAACCCCTCAATGTTTGGCATGCTTTCTTTGTATGTTCCTGTAAATTTGATGACTTTTGGGTAAAGTGACTTTGGTCAATTAAAATGTTGTGTCATTCTTAAATCATTTTTAGTTCAACTCTTAAGTTCAAGACTTTTAGGTTAGTCAATGATATTTTAAAGAAAATAGTCTACATTTTATACCACTGTGACATAAGGCATTTATAAATGGTGAAATGTGAACCCAACTCAGATTCTTTGAGGGTGCTACTAATCACAAAATGATAACAATCGCAAATTGACAATTATCCTAAATGATTCTGTATCCATGTCAAAGATTATTTTCAATTGTACACCCTTTTTTTTAAAGTTTCATATCGTCTCTTAGTTTTTTTGTTGACCCAAGCTTGTTAGGTACTCAAGTATATTCCCTAGAGGTGAGTACAGATTCTAAATGAAATCCTTATTTGAATACCTCACACTCTTCATCTATATTTTCATCTATTATCATTTCTCCTTAGTTAAGTGCCTCATTCCTGAAAATGTAAGCACCCTTCCTCAATTTAAAACTTTTGTTCATGCCTCACCTTTTGCCCTCTCAGATCTAATATTGATGTTAGGAATCTAGATCATGTCTACAAAGAAGCTACCCTGCCCATTGATTTGAGAATCTCTCATAATAAACACTTACATTTTCTTACTTCCTGTATTATTTCCTAAAATGACAATCGCTTTCTCTTGTGTGCTTTGCAGTTCCTGGTGCGAGCTTCAACTCATTTATCAAGATAATGTCTTGAGCTAAGCAGGACACTTCAGAGGTTTGCTAGTTCCCAAATGTGAAGCCAAAAATTACCAAAATTATCTGTGTTAAGATTTAAAGCTCACGTTTCAATTTTTTTCTAAATGTTATTCTTACAAGTATTTCACACATTTATAAGGCAATTTATGTGCAAGTAGTGAAGTTGTAACCTTTGCTCTGTGAATTGATTTGGAAAATTAACTTTGGATTTGAATATTCAAATAAAACTTTATTTTCAATATCTTTTTGTTGCAGACACGATTGGTTAATCATGATGATGGTTATGATGTTTCTAAATTTTATCATCATTCCACTTGGAGTCAGCTTCTTCACTGAACCAATCTACACAGGAGGCATCTGGATCTCATACATTGTATTAAGTGATGTTATATCTATAGTTGATCTGATGTTAAATTTCTACATTGGATATGTAGATGAAAAGGAGGAGGTACGAATGAATTTATTTCTAAAATGTTTCTAGAAACGTCCATACAGGCAAAGAATCATACAGGTCTACAGCACAGAAGAAGGCCCTTCAGGCCATCAATTCTACATTGGTCAAAAATAAGCACTTACTGTTCTAATCCAATTTTCCAGCAGTTGATCCACACCCTTACAAGCAGTGAGTTCCAAACTTTAAGACTTATTTTCAAAGTGGAAATCATAGCTTAAAATGCATTTGGCAAATCGGACTGACAGGCAACTCTATAGCCACATCAGCCATAGTTTCAAGTGAAGCTTATTATTACGACTATGGTTCACAAACAAGAAGAGGTTATGGAAGCAAAGTAGAGCCAGGTAGTTATGGAACCTGGTAGCAAACACCAGAAATGGAGTGAAGGCTGTGTCTGAGTAAATTAACAGATAGATATTCTCTCATTGAATTGGGCAGCAAGACTTTCAGAGATTTATAATGATTTTGTTACAAATATACAGATTAACAAAAAGACCAGTTTCCACCTTTCCAATCTGAATCCTTTCCCTTGATCACAGCCAACTACTCAATAGGAAGAATCAAGTTTTTTTTTAGTTTTAATACCTTCCACCAAATTACCTACTTGGAGTGGGCCCACAGGTTTTTCACAAGAATGATCCCAGGATTGAAAGGACTCTGGACTATACTCGATGGAGTTTAGAAGGATGAGGGGGAGTATGATTAAAACTTATAGAATACTGAACAGCCTGGACAGATTGGGCATTGGAAAGATGTTTCCATTGGCAGGAGAGACAAGGATCTGAGGGCACAGCTTTAGAGTAAAGGAAAGACTCTTTACCACGGAGACAAGGAGGAACTTCTTTAGCCAGAGATTTGTGAATCTTTGGAATTCATTGCCACAGAGGACTGTGGAGGCCAGATAGTTGAATATATTTAAAACAGAAATAGATAAGTTCTTGATTGCCAATGGGACCAAAGTTTATGGGGCAAAAACAGGACATTGGGATTGAAAGTCTATCAGTCATGATCAAAAATGGGCTGAAAGGCCTAATTTCTGCTACTATGGTCTTAATTACCTAATTAAACAAATAACAAATGAAAACACTGGCCATGGGGGCAGTTTAACAATAATGAAAGTCAAGGAAGAGAAAGAAGGCGGGACTAAATCAAAACATAGTTGGTGAGGGTGATAGTGCACCCCAGTCATGGAGTAAGAACCTAGCTCTTTTTTTTTGATCCAGAGATGCTATATCGTACTTCTGTATGTTTTTCTTTTTAATCACTACCGAATAATGTGTCATAGAATCACAAAGATGTACAGCACGGACACAGACCTTTGGTCCAACTTGTCCATGCCGACCAGATATTCTAACCTAATCTATTCCCATTTGTTAGCACTACACCCATATCCCTCTAAATCCTTCCTATTCATATACCCATCCAGATGCCTTTTAAATTTGTAATTGTACCGGCCTCTACCACTTCCCCTGCCAGCTCATTCCATACAGGTACCATACTTTACTTGAAAAAGTTTCCCCTTAGGTGCTTTCTAAATTTTTTCCCTCTGACCTTAAACCAATGTCCTCTAGTTTTGGGCTCTCCCACCCCAAGGGAAAGACATTGTCTATTTATCCTATCCAAGCTCCTTATGATCTTATAAACCTCTATAAGGTCACCCCTCAGCCTCTGATGTTCTAGGGAAAACAGCCTCTCCCCAGAGCTCAAACCCTCCAACCCTTGCAACATTCTTTAAATCTTTTCTGAACCCTTTCACTTTTCACAACATCTTTCCTAAAGGAGGGAGACCAGAATTGCAAATATTCCAAAAGTGGCCTAACCAATTCCCGTACCTCTGCAATATGACCTCTCAACTCTTATATTTGTTGCTCTGACCAATAAAGGAAAGCATACCAAACACCTTCTTTTTGTTTTGTAAATATATTTATTAGTAATTTTTTGTAACTTTACAAACATATAAAATTATTGAAAAATACAATCAATAACAAATATCAGTATAATAAAAAGAAAAAACACAAACTACTGCCTCCTAACTATTAACCTACCCTCTAATACAAAACAAACCCTAACATTGTGCAAAGCAACACCAAAAAAAAGAAAGAAAAGCAAAAAACCCCACAAAATACAGAACAGCTATGCTCGGCGCAAAGGTCCCAAACAAAGGAACAGGAGCATTGTATATATACCTGTATTAACACAGGAGATCTCCTCCAGGGTTCAGAGCTTGACAAATCTAACCATCCTGGTTAAACAAACGCCCTAGTTAAGACAACTGACAAATCTATTTCCAAATAACTCAAGTAGGGCTATCATGTTTTATAAAAATGGTCTGTTGTGTGGTGCACCATGTTTGTAAAAAAAGTCCAAGGTAATGTGCTCCATAATTAATTTCTACCAGCCCAGCAAGCCCGGCGGGTTCTCAGACACCCAATTCATCAGAATATTCTTCCGTACACAGTATGCAAGAATATTAAATAGTTTCTTCCCATGCCCGTCTAAAAATGGTAAATTTGGTAAACCTAAGAGGAGAGATAAAAGATCTACTTTGACTTCAGTCCTCAATACCCTCCCTATCTCTCCTGCCATAGCGCTGCAGTAAACACGGAGCCTGTGGCATGTCCAGATGCAATGGGTAAGAGTACCTACACTTATTTTACATTTGGGGCACATTGAAGATGCCCCCCTTTTTAAACTTCGCCTGACGGTCTGATGCCAGATGAGCCCTGTGCAGAACTTTTAACTGCGTAATGCATGTTCTATTACAGATTGAGATCTTTCGAGTATGTCCCATATGTTCTCCCATGTTTCAGAAGAGATCTCCACTCTTAGCTCTTGCTCCCAAACCTCACATAACTGGTTAATGTCCTGTCAGGCCCTGCCACCCAGTAGGCGATAGAGGGAACTAACTGAAAGGGTGCTTGTGGAACATAGCAACAACCTCTCTTTATCGGGCTTATAGGGCTTAGTGAGAAGTATAGTCTTCTTCTGGATGAAATCCAGGTTAGGTGAATTGACCATACTAAATTGCCTGTAGTGTTAGGTGCAGGGGTAAATGTAAGGGAATGGGTCTGGGTGGGTTGCTCTTTGGAGAGTTGATGTGGACTTGTTGGGCTGAAGGGCCTGTTTCCACACTGTAGGGAATCTAAGAAAAACATACTGGATAAACAGCAGTTATCATTTTGTGGATGGCACAGTGGTTAGCATTGCTGCCTCGCAGCGCTAGAGGCCCGGGTTCAATTCTGTCTCGGGCAACTGTCTGGAGTTTGCACATTTTCCCCGTGTCTGTGTGGGTTTCCTCCGGGTGCTCCAGTTTCCTCCCACAGTCCAAAAATGTGCAGGTCAGGTAAATTTGCCATGCTAAATTGCCCACAGTGTTAGGTGAATGGGTAAATGTAGGGGAATGGGTCTAGGTGGGTTGCTTTTCGGAGGGTTGGTATGGACTTGTTCGGCCGAAGGGCCTGTTTCCATACTGTAAGTAATCTAAAATCCCTAACCTGAAAAAAACAGAAAAGATCACTGCTGGGTAATCCATATTTGCAGCTCAGTTGCTCAAAAGACATCATAACCTCCCCTTCAAACAAGTCTCCCAAACTAGAAAGTCCTCTCGCTGCCCATAGTTTGAACCCTGAGTCCATCATCCCTGGTCGGAACCCTGGCATGTCAACTATAGATGTAAGTGGCGAAGTCTTGGATAAACAATCCTCACTCTGATGCATCGCCCTCCAAGCCTTGACTGTACTAATGACAATGGGGTTCCGGCAGTGGTCCATAACTGTCCTCATCTTATCCATGAACAACAGGTTAATAAAAGGGCACTTTGCTTGGGAGGCCTCAATATCCAGCCATATGGAGTTTGAATCGTTACCTACCTAATCGCAGACAAAGGACAGCAAGGAACTCAATTGATACCATCTGATGTCTGGGAAATAAACTCCTCTCCCTCCTTGAGGCAACTGAAATTTAGTAAGTTTGATGAGGGGCCACCCACGATGCCAGACAAAGAAACCAAACCACCCCATAAACTTCCGCAGTGTTGACCTGGGAAACATTATAGGGGGCATATGCATGGGATAAAGCAAACGAGGAAGAACATTCATCTTAATGAAAAATATTCGGCCCAGCCATGAAATTGGAAGAGCCTCCCATCTCTGGAGATCTCTAATATTGTCGAGCAAGTGAGCAAAGTTAGTCCAAAATAACAGATCAAACTTAATAAAAATGCCTAGGTAATAAAAATGCCTAGGTATCAGAATCCTGCCCATGACCACTTAAAAGGGAACTTAGGGCCACCTTCAACTTCTGGCACATCCTTAAGGTTAGGCGTAGCCTCCAATTTTGCAAAGTTAATCTTATATCCTGAAATAGTCCCAAATGAATTGATACATTGTATCAAATGGGGTATGGAGATTATCAGGTTTGATAAAAACAGAAGGACATCATCCTCATACAGTGTAATCTTGTGTGCCCTCGATCCCACTTCCGGAGCGGTTATGTGGACGTTCTGACAAATAGCCTCTGCCAGCAGCTCTATCACCAACGTAAACAACAATGGTGAGAGGGTGCAGCCTTACCTGCTACTCCTACCAATCGTAAACTTCTCAGGCATCCCTGTTGGTGATGACCAAGGCCAGAGGGTGGTGATATAAAACCTCCACCCACCTAGCAAAGGCTCCACCCAACCCAAACTGTTCTGAGACATAAAAAAGATATGGCCATTCCACCTGGTCAAATGCTTTCTCTGCATCTAAGGAAATCACCAACCCCTGAATCGATCGTTGCTGACAAACTTGGAACACATTCAGCGACCTTCTAATATTATTAGAGGACCTACGGCCCCTTATAAAGCCTGTCTGGTCCTCTTTAATAATATGGGCAACACCCTTTCCAGTCTCAGTGCCAGGATCTTAGAAAGAGTCTTGAAATCTGAATTTAATAGAGAGATGGGCCTGTATGAGGCACAATCCTCAGGAACCTTCCCCTTAAGAATTAAGGAAATATTAGCTTCTCTCAAAGATGATGGTAGGCATTCATGCATTTGGAGTGATTGTACATCTCCAACATCGGCCCTGACAGAATCCCTATAAACTCCTTATAAAACTCACCCAGAAGACCATCAGGGCCAGGTGCTTTCCCACTCTGAAGTTGCCTAACTGTCTCCTGTATTTCCTGAACTGTCAAGGGGGCATTAAGGAGAGAGGCCTGTTCCAAGGTTACCCCGGGAGGTGCAGGTTCTTAAAAAGGTCTCCATTTTAGCCCTCCTGTCTTCGCAACCTTCAGACCAATACAATTCAGAGTAAAAGCTCCGAAAAGCCTCATTAATCTTTTTAGCATTGTATATAAGGACCCCGGCGCTGTCTCTGATTGATTGCAGTAATGGATTGCTAAATACTTCCCTGACCTATCCCCATATTCGAACAGCCTTTGTCTCACAAAAGCAAGTTCTTTCTTTGTGTTTTGTGACCAAACACCTTCTTGACTATCCTATTCACTTGCGACTCCATTTTAGAACTGTGAACCTGCACTCCAATGTCTCTTTGTTCAGCAACACTCCCCAGGACCTTACCTTAAACGTATAAGTCATGCCCTGATTTGCCTTTCCAAATGCAGCACCTCAGATTTATCTAAATTAAACTCCATCTGCCACTCCTCGGCTATTGGCCCATCTGATCAAGATCCCATTGTACACTGCAGTAACCTTCTTCACTGTCCACTACACTTCCAATTTTGATGTTATCTGCAAACTTACTAACTATACTTCTTATGTTCGAATCCAAATCATTTATATAAATGACAAAAAGCAGTGGACCCAGCAGTGATCCTTGTGGCATACCACTAGTCACAGGTCTCAAGTCTGAAAGGCAACCCTCCACCACCACCCTCTGTCTTCTACCTTCGAGCCAGTTTTGCATCCAAATGGCTAGTTCTCCCTGTATTCCATGTGATCTAACCTTGCTAACCAGTCTCCCATGAGGAACCTTGTCGAATGCCTTACTGAAGTCCATATAGATCACATCTACTGCTCTGCCCTCATCAACCCTCTTTATTACTTCTTCAAAAAACTCAGTCGACTTAACGAGACATGATGTTCCACTGTGTTTCTAGTTAAATTACCAATTTATATTGACAGACTGGGATACTAACCATTATATTAATGAGGAGCTCCCATGAAGAACCTGAAGTAACTCCGCAGAGGCCAGTATCCCATCACCAAGTCACCACTTATTTACACGTGGAAAGTTCTTGACTCTGGAAATGATCTCATCAGAGTTAGCACCCAGAATTTCAGAGTGTCTGACACTCCTTTTTTTTATCTGTCAGCCAGTGTTCCCTGATTGGACTACATTAACAACTCCAGTCAGGGAATTCATATTGTATGCGATCCAGCTAGCTGACCATGTTACAATCACTGCAGAAGACAGCTTCTTAATGGTTCTCACCACCATCAAATCACTTGTGTTTCTAATTGGATGAAAACTTTATGAGAACTGCCCTACAAGGGCAGCATAACAGCAATAAAAGTGAGGAAAGGTAGGTAGAGAGGGAGGAGCCAAAATTAAAATAGAGTTGGAGGGGAAATAAGGCACTCCACACCTCATGGAGCCCACCTCCCTCTGAAAGCTTCAAGAGTATTCATGGACACCATGTGCTCCCTCTCTAAGAATATCCTAGTAGGATCATAGCCATGGAAGAGAGGCAGGCAGGAAGTATGACCCCTTCCACTGCCTGCGGCCTAGACCTGTTGATGACAACTTTAGCTAGGTCCAGGAGCATGCCCGCAAGAGGTCCTATTGTCTTTCTTTTCATCAGGAAGTACTATCACATACAACCAAAGGGCTTTGACTACCACCAAATCATCTATGGGCATTTTTTTTTAGATTAGATTCCCTACAGTATGGAGACAGGCCCTTTGGCCCAACATGTCCTTACTGACCTACCAAAGAGTGACCCACCCAGACCCATTTCCCTACCCTACACTTACCCCTGACTAATGCACCTAATACTATGGGCAATTTAACATGGCCAATTCACCTGACCTGGATTGTGGGAGGAAACTGGAGCACCTGGAGGAAATCCACGCAGACAAGGGGAGAATGTGCAAACTCCACACAATCACCCTAGGTGGGAATTGAATCTGGGTCCCTGTCACTGTGAGGCAGCAGTGCTAGCCACTGTGCCGCTCCTTTTTTAAGTAAAGAAAGATCAGTTAGGGAACAAGACATGTTTTTATACATGTGTATCTGTGTGGGAATTCAATCAGTTCCATTCAACACTGTGTCTTGTACTCCCACTAGTGGAGATTCCCCACACTCACTCTGTCCGCTCAGTTCCGCATTTCTCTCTGATCCTTACCTCTTCATCATCTTTTCTCGATGATTATTTCAAATATTGCAGTGATTGTAGTGACTAGTTCAATCACAATAATTTTCATCTATTAACCACCACCAGTAAATCATCCATATTTCCAATTCCCCAATTTATATTCAGACCCTATTAAGGGCAATACAATAACACCAAAGGTTAAGCAGGAACAGGGAGAGGGATGGAATTGAAAGGGAAAGAACGCAGCTTTTTTTCCCCTTTTATATCCAGAAATGCTCTTATACATAACTGAACAGTTGTTCAGAATCTAGCTCATTTTTAAAACTTTTCTAATCAACCTGTTCACAGATATTATCAAATGCCTCTGAAGTAGATGGTTCCTGCACCTTCTGGTCCAGAGCTAAGGACACTGCCAATGTGCCACATGGGCCACTTTAAAAATCTAGCTCTTTTTGTTTTCATATCCAGATGTGTTTTTAATATTTTTTTTTCCATTATCAAATTACCCATGGAACTTTCCATCTATTAACCTGACCAGTAATTCCCCTGTTTTCCAAATGGAAAATTTACATACAAATCCCGTTAAGGGTAATGCAGACCATCAAAGGTGAGGGAGAGGTAGAAAGAAAGGGAGATATAGAACTCAACATTTTCTTTATGCCCGGAACTGCTTTCACACACAAATGGCTTTTGCACCAACAAAACGCCTAGGTGTTTAGACTGTAAGACCATAGGAAGTAGGAACAGGGGTAGGGCCTGGTCTACCATTCAAAGTCTGGAAAAGATGTCTTCACCATCAGCATCACCTTGAAGCAGGCTGGACAGAGTATCCATGCAGTCAGTTCCACAGTAAAGCAGTGTGGGAAGGATGTCCTCATACTCAGTGCCACATTGAAGCATTGTGGGAAAGATCAAAGAATGTGTCCAGACTCCTGAGTGAGGAAAAAGCAGTGACAGTGGTGAAGTTGAATCACAGAAAAGCTGTGATCTGATTGGTTGTAAGAGACCTACATTAGGGACCACCTTTAATTATTAGTAGATTCTGAAAGGAGAATAACAGTTTAGGGACTGAGAATAAGGTTTTTAAACAATAAATAAGATCTAATGAACTATATCAGAAGTAGCAGTACAGGTGATATGTTGTTCTTGTATGATATGGGAGCTGGTGGATCCCGTTATAAGACATTCTGACCATATCTGCACTAAATGTCTGCAGTTCGAGGAACTCTGGTTCAGAGTTATTGAACTGGAAGATAAACTTCAGACAATGCAGCACATTTAGGAGAGGGATAATTGCATTGATGTGGTGTTCCTGTCACAGCCTGTATCTTAAATATTTCAAATTTAGCCACTGGTCAGAGGCAGAATGATGTAACAATCAGTGAGGCAGGCAGAAGTATCCTGAACTTAGCATTGGAGGAGCCTCAGCTCTTGACATTGTCCAACAGATATGTGGTACTTGCTCCAAGTATGGTTGAGGAAAGAATCTGCAGGGAGGATGGTTCAGAAGTCTATTCATAGACACAGTGTTGTACAGCATAAAAGCAGACTGTTTTGGTCCAACTTGTCCATGCTGACCAGAAATTAATTTAATCGAATAAATAGTAATGTAATAGTAATAAATAGATTAATAAATTAATCTAGAGACATTTGCCAGCATTTGACCCTCTAAATCCTTCCAATTAATGTACCCGTTCAGATACCTTTTAAATGTTGTTATTGTACCAGCCTCAACCACCTCCTCTGGCTGCATTACATGCATTACTCTTTGTGTGAAGATGTTCCCTCTTATGTCCCTTTTTTATCTTTCCTCTCTCACCTTAAACTATGCCTTCTAGTTTTGGACTCCCCAATCCTGGGGAAAAGACCTTGACTATTCGTCCATACCCCTCATGGTTTTATAAACCTCTATAAGACCATAAGAGATAGGAGTGGAAGTAAGGCCATTCGGTCCATCGAGTCCACTATAAGATCACCCCTCGGCCTGTGACGCTCCAGGGAAAATAGCCCCAGCCCTATTCAGCCTCTCCCTGTAGCTCAAACCCTCCAGCACTGGCAACATCCTTGTAAATCTTTTCAGAACCCTCTCAAGTTTAACAACATCCTTCCAATAGTAAGGAGACCAGAATTGAATGCAGTATTCCAAAAGGGGCCTGACCAATGCCCTATATAGCCGCAACATGACATCCCAATTCCTATACTCAATGCATTGATCAATAAATGAGAAAGTGACGAATGCAGGTGCTGAATCCCGATGAAGGGCTTATGCCTGAAATGTCGACTCTCCTGCTCCTTGGATGCTGCCTGATCTGCTGTGCTTTTCCATCGCCACACTTTTTGAATGCAATGACCAAAAACGGCAAGTGTACCACACACCTTTTCTACCTGTGACTCCACCTTCAAGGAACTTTGTGAGCATAAAGAAAAGTGGTGGTAGGGGGTTTTATAATCAGGGAGGCAGATAGATAGCATCCTTTGTGTCCCACATAGTGTCTTGCCTACCTGCTCCCAAAGTGAAGGACATTTCAAGTGAGCTTGAAAGGATCCTGGAGAGGGAAGAGTAGGATTCATTTGTTGTGGTCCATATTGGCACCAACATAGGCAAGAGGTCCTGTTTGGGCAAAATCAGGAGTTAAGAACAAAACTAAAAACAATTCAAAGGTTGTAATCTCTAAATTACTATCTGAGCCACGGGCAAATTGGCAAACAAGAAAGATGATTGGGGAAGTAAACATGTGGCTAAAGGAGTGGTGTGAGAAAGAAAGGTTCCATTTTGTTGGGCACTGGCTTCAATATTGGGACAGGAGGGAACTGAACCATTGGCATAGACTCAACCTGCACTAATCTGGGACCAGGACCTGGTGAAAAGGCTAAATAGGATGGTCACAGGGCTTTAGATTAGTTAACGGTGGGGGAAAGATTCAAGAGAGGTTATTAAAGTTTCCAGAACAAGTAATAGGCAAGAAAATATGGAAACAATGATGAGTACAACTTCAGGTACAACAGATAAGGGGGCAACTATGAGAAGGGTATGGTCAATGCAGAACTGAGAGTGTTGTATATAAATGTGTACAGTATTTGAAATAAGGTAAATGAGATTGTTGAGCAGATTGAAATTGGCAGGTATGATGTTGTGGGCTTTGCAGAGACATGCTGCAAGTGCATCAGGACTGGGAACTAAATATCCAAGGACGCGCATCCTATTGAAGGACAAACACATAGACAGACAAGTTGGGGTTACCTTGTTCATAAGAAGAGGAGGTAACAAGCAAGTTAGATAAAGGAGAGTGAATGGATGTGATCTATTTAGATTTTCATAAGGCCTTTGACAAAGTGCCGCACAGGAGGCTGCTAAAAAAGACCAGTCCATGGTGTTAGGAGCAAAGAACTGGCATGGATAAAGAATTGACTGAATGGCTGAAAGCTGAGAGTGGAGATAAAGGGGTCTTTTTCAGGATGGCAGCTGGTGACTAGTGGAGTTCCACAGGGGTCAGTGTTGGGTCCACAACATTATACATTAACAATCTGGATGAAGGAACTAAGAGCAATGTTGCTATGTTTGCAGAACACACAAACATAGGATGAGGGATAGGTATTGTTGAGGGAGCAGGGAGGCTGCAGAAGGACTTGGACAAGCTGGGAGAGTAGGTAAAGAGGTGTGTGCTGGAATACAATGTGAGAAAGATTAAAGACATAGACTATTTTCTGAATAGAAAAAGCTTCAGAAATCTGAAGTTCAGAGGAACTTAGGTGTCCTAATTTAGCAAGGCAAATGCAATGGTAGAGGGCTGGAATAAAATAAAACAAGGGTGCACTTTTGAGGGTGTATAAGGCTCTGGTCTGACTGCATTTGAAAAATGTGAGCAGTTTTGGCCCCATATTTAAGGAAGGATACTGGCCTTGAGATCTGGAGCACATTCAAAAGAATGATCCCATGAATGTCAAAGGAGTGGTTGAGGACTCTGGGTCTGTACTCGATAGAGTTTAGATGGATGAAGGGGCGATCTGATTGAATTTAACAAAAAGCCCTAGATAGAGTGGATGTGGAAAAAATGTTTCCACTAGTAGTACAGACTAGGATCAGAAGGCACATTAGGATTAGGAACTGAGGTGGTGAGGGATTTCTTCAGCCAAAGGGTGGTGAATCTATTGCTTCACATGGCTATGGAAGCGAAGTCATTGAGCTTATTTAAGACAGAGATAGCTAGATATAAGCCATGATTGACTGGTGGAGCAGACTCAGTTGGACAAATGCCCTAATTCTGCTTCGATATCTTATGATCTTATTTGGATCATGGCTGATCTGATCCTCACATCCATTTTTCTGCCCTTTCCCCACAATCCTTGATTCCTTGTGCATACTTAAGACTGAGATAGGTAGATTCTTGATCAATAGGAGACTCTAATCCACAGCTGTCTGCAGCAAGGAGTTCGAAAGACTCACAACCCTCTGACAGAATAAATTCCTCTTCATCTCAGTCTTAAATTGGCACCCTTTAATCTGAGCGTATGCTCTCTAGTTCTAGACTCTCCCATGAGGACAAACATCCTCTCAGCTTTTACTTTGTCAAGCCTCTTAAGAATCCTAAATGTCTCAATGTGATCACCTCTCATTCTTCTAAATTCCTATGAGTAGAGCTCCAACCTATTTAGCCTTGGCTCGTAAGACAATCCCTACAATATCAAGGATCACCTTAGTAAAATTTCTCTGAACTGCCTCCAATGAAATAATGTGTTTCTTCAATAAGGGTACCCAAACTGCTCACAGTACTCTATATGTGGTATCACCACCAACTTGTACAGTTGCAGTCAGACTTCTCTACTCTTATACTTCAATCCCCTTGAAATAATGACCACCATTCCATTAACCTTCATGATTACCAGTTGCATCTGTGTGCTAGCTTTCTGTGTTTTGTGCACCAGTATTTCAAAGTCTCTTTGTATTGTAGCTTTCTGAAGTTTTTTCTATTTAACTAATATGCTATACTTTTTCTTTCTCTCTTTCAAATTTCCACAACTTTGCGTTTTCCTACCTCACACTCCATTTCTTAACTTTTTTGCCCACTTGTTTATCCTATCAATATCATTTTATAATCTGGTTGTCTTTTCACCTGGCATTTTTGTGTCAGCTACAGATTTGGTTATAGTATATCTGCTCCCTTCCTCTGAATCATTACTATATATCGTAAGCTGTTTTGTTCCCAGCACTGGTCCCTGTAGAACCCCACTAGTCATAGGTCGCATATGTGAAAAAAAACCCCTGAGCCCCACTTGCTGTTTCCTGCCCATTTTCCATATCTCTATCCATGCCAATATACTACTTCAGCTTTTATTTTATGACTTAGCCTTTTGTGAGATACTTATCAAATGTCTTTTGGAAGTCCAAATGCAATACATCTACTGGTTCCCCTCTATCTGCTTGAGACTTCCTCAAAGAACTCTAATAAATTACTCAGACACAATTTCCCTTTCATGAAATCATGCTGACTGCTCAATTAGATCATGATTTTCCAAATGTATTATTATTTGCTTAATAATTGATTCAAATGGTTTTGCAATAATAGATGTTAGCGAATTGGTCTATACTTACCCACTTTTTGCCTCCTTCCCATCTTGAATAAATGTGTCTCATTGACAGTTTTCCAATCCTTTGGTACTTCTCCAGAATCCAAGTAATTTTGGAAAATTACAACCAATGCAATTATTGTCTCTTTTGCTCCCTCTTAGAATGCAAGCCATCAAGGCCAGGGGTCTTATCTGCCTTTAGCCTCAGTACTTTATCTAAGACTACTTCTTTCATGATGGTGATGGGTATATTTTCCTCCCCCATATTCTCTAGTGTTAATAGCATGTTTGATGTATCTTCTACCATAAAGACTGATGCAAAATATCTGTTTAACTCCTCTGCCATTTTCTCATTCCCTGTAATCATCTCCCCAAATTCATTTTATAAGGGGCTAACATTCACTTTGATCTCGCTCTTACTTTTTATATATTTAAAAAGGTTCTTCTTTTCAGTTTTTATATTCCTCACTAGTTTGTCCTCATAGTTTATTTTCTCTCTCTTTGTTATCTTTTTAGCCTTCCTTTGTTGGATTCTAAATTTATCCTAGTCTTTGGGGCTATCATTGAATTTTGCTTCATTAGATATGTTATCTTTCAACTTAATACCTCCTTAACTTCCTTGGTCAGCTTGGTTGGTCTATCCCTCACGTAGAATCTTTCCTCTTTACTGAGATGTATTTTTGCTGAAAGTCATGAACTACCTCCTTAAATATTAGCCACTGTTTGCTTACTGTCATTCCTGGTAATCTACTGCCCAATTCACCTTATTAGCTGTATCCTCATTTCATTGTAATTCTCTTTATTTAAATTAAACAAATTGTTTCTGAGGCATGTTTTTCACTCAATCTGAATATTAAATTCAATCATGTTATGATTACTGCTTCCTAGGGGAGCTTTTATTCAGAGGTCATTTCAGAGTGGCATGATGGCTCAGTGGTTAGCACTGTAGCCTCACAATGCCAAGGACCTGGGTCTAATTCCACTCAGGTGACTGTCTATGTGGAGTTTACACATTCTCCCTATGTTTGCGTGTGTTTCCTCCCAAAGTCCAAGGATGTGCAGGTTAGGTGGATTGGCCTTGCTAAATTGCCCATAGTGTTCAGGAATGTGCAGGCTAGGTGGGTTAGCCATGGGAAATGCAGGTTTATAGGGTAGGAGGGGTGGGTTTGGATGGGATGCTGTTTGGAGGGATGGTGCGAACACAAATGGCCTGCTTCCACACTGTTGGGATTTTATGATTTATTAAACCAGCTTCATTACCCATCACCAGATTGAAGGTGGAGAAAGTGAGGTCTGCAGATGCTGGAGATCAGAGATGGAAATGTGTTGCTGGAAAAGCGCAGCAGGTCAGGCAGCATCTAGGGAACAGGAGAATTGACGTTTCGGGCATTAGCCCTTCTTCAGGAATGAGGAAAGTTGGTCCAGCAGGCTAAGATAAAAGATAGGGAGGAGGGACTTGGGGGAGGGGCGTCGGAAATGTGATAGGTGGAAAGAGGACAAGGTGAGGGTGATAGGTCAGACTGGGGTGGGGGCGGAGAGGTCGGGAAGAAGATTGCAGGTTAGGAAGGCGGTGCTGAATTTGATGGATTTGACTGAGACAGGCTGGGGAGAGGGGAAATGAGGAAACTGGTGAAACCCGAGTTCATCCCTTGTGGTTGGAGAGTTCCTAGCCGGAAGATGAGGCGTTCTTCATCCAACCGTCGTTTCGCTGTGGTCTGACGATGGAAGAGTCCAAAGACCT